>NC_091799.1:85911515-86214545 GCF_041296235.1 Equus asinus
TAATTTATCTTCCATTCTCTAGCTGACCTACCTAGTCAATACACTATCACCATCATGCCAATGATATTAAAATCCTAGATTGATACAGTTTCTGAACAGATACAAATTTACAATTGCTTACTTGCATTGCAGAGGATGTTTCCATCTCCACACATGTATGTTATTTAAATAAAATAGGGTTTGAAACTGACTCATTGAAATGTCTGCATGTTTTTTATTCTGCATTTCTTCTCACCTCTCTCTATTTCTCTTTTTCTGTACCATAGATAGCCTCTCAGTCACCATAATAATAGTCCCAATAAATAATTCTGAAGACTACTACTCTCTATCTTCCATTATTCAACTGCTAATAAATTCTCATTTTCATTTTCTACATATGCCCTCTCCTTGCTATAGACTGCCATACCAGATTGTTCACAATAACCTAAATGTGTCTTATTAGTTGAATTTCTATTACCTAGGTGATACTTAAAAGACCTTATTTGCACTAAACATAGTATTTTTGTGTATAATTATTTATACGACACTTTTTTTTTTTGATGAGAAAGATTGGCTCTAAGCTAACATCTATTGCCAATCTTCCTCTGCTTTATATGTGGGACACCATCACAGCATGTCTTGATGAGTGGTGCTAGGTCCATGCCCAGGATCTGAACCCACGAATCCCAGGTTGCCAAAGCAGAGCGCACAATCTTAACCACCACACTATCAGGCCGACCCCTATACTACAGATTTTACACTTTATATTTCTGTGTAAAATATTTCTAGTTCTATTATGTTTTGGTGCCATGTATGTTAATATTTTCCTTGCTACTAATAAAACTGTAAGTGTATCACAGCAGCTTCTTTTCACTGTTTTATATACAAAAGGTGTTCTGCCACAGAAAAATAACACAGTTGTTACTGGATAATTGATTTCTAATGCTTGTTATTGGAAAATTGTCTTTTTATTGAGAAATGTTGGGATGTAGGTCATAGAGTTCTTTTATGAGCCCATTATGCTTAGCATACTTGCATAAATTTGACTACTAAAAGGTTCAATCTGAATATAATATGATTTATATCTTCTAGTGTTTTACTTCACCATTTTGACACATGAGAAATCTGCTCACCCCTTATTTAGAGAAGAGTTGTTCATGTTTCATGCATTTACCAAACAGGCATCCATAATCCATTAAATGCCAGGAAATTTAATAATCACTAAAATACAATGCAAGGGCTCTACTTCAGCGGCCCAGGGTTTCACCGGTTCGGATCCTGGGCACAGACATGGCACCGCTCATCAGGCCATGCTGAGGTGGCATCCCACATAGCACAGCCAGAGTCATTCATAACTAGAAACTACAACTATGTCCTGGGTGGGGGCGTTGGGGAGAATAATAAAAAAAAAAAGAAGATTGGCAACAGTTGTTAGCTCAGGTGCCAATCTTTAAAAAAAAATACAATGGCAGAGAATAAATCATCTCTTTTTCAATGAATTCTCAGAAGATAGGTAAAAAATTTCATTATTTTAAAGAGTGATATGTGGCACATGAGAATTAATCAAATGGAGTTAAGGAAATAAATGTGACTACATGCTTAATGCCTTCTTAATTAATCAATTGTATTATCTCTGTTGTGTTTCAGGTAATTTTATAGACATGTTTTCTGGACAATGAGTGTGGGAACTACTCGTAGCACTACATAAAAATCTATATTAATTATAGTCTGAATTTGTCTAAAACAAATCATTATGTAATAACTTTCACAAACATAATCAAGTTTTATTTTTTTGAAGATTGTATTAGACAGACATGCTTCTTTCCTTTATTATTCAGAGGAGAAAAATAGGGCTCAAATATTTTTAGTAAGTTTGAAATATAAAAATATTTGTAAATGAACGAACCAAGAATAGAGCTCCGATTTCCAGACTCTGAATCCAGGGCTCTTTCGTTGGAACAAGGAGTAGACAAAAGAACCCCACGTCTCCCACAAACACATTTTCTATTTCTCATTTCCTAACACATAGGATTTCCCTTTCCTCACACTCTCTGGCTTATCTGTTTTCATTGTAACATCTTTTCAATCAGTAGAATTTTTTTGGCCCCATTATAGGTAGTTTGAAAGAAGGCAATTTGGCTACTACAGTTCTAACTCCATTCTCATTGGACATGAGGCCAGGGGCATTCAGGTGGAAGTAACATCAATGGGCAATCTAGTAAAGTAGTGTTTGTTTTGAAGAACAATGACTAAAACTATTTTATTTAGAGAAATCGTAAAAAGGAGTGTGAATAAAAGTAAATGCAAATGGCACTATGTCTTACCGACTTCTTTCCATATACATCCCTCTGAGTACCCGCTGTACTATAAGGAAACCAACTTGGGCTTCCCTTCCCTTCGCAAACAAAAGCTGGAGTTACTTATAAATACATTATTTTGATTCTATGGGGAAGAATTAGATGTTTCAAGTAAGCTCTTTAAGTTAAAAAATACAAACATTTCAAGGAGCAACAGGTGTTTGTTTTCTAGTTACTCAGCGGTGACTAAAGATTGAAAGGAAGTAAAAGCCATTTCATTCCGAAGGGTATTGTTGACAATTACTTACTGCGAAGGCAGCCCCTCTCTACCAAACTGAGGAAGAAGTTCGGTAAAAGTTCTCTAAATGCTTTTACCATTTCTTAGCTTTGAAGAACATTTAACAGAAAACCCTTCGTTTGGCGGAATAGAAGGAAACTTTTTTTAAAAAAGCAAAACTGTAACCGTAAGACATTGTTGTAAAGAAATGAAATAGCCTCATATCTTAAACACGGAGAGAGGCTTGGGGTTTTTTAGCACAACTGAAGAAGAATGCAATGATGGGAGATTTAAAAAGATCAGGTAAATAAAAGTCATGTACAGAGAGCTTTGAACAAAGCATGGTTTTGGAAAATACAAATTCAGAGGTAATTTTTTCTTCTCCATGAAAAGTAACAGTCGGCTGCTTGCATGTCCTACAATAACCAGTTCGTTATTACCGATCTCTTTGGGAAGAAAGACAGGGGAAGAGGAAAATAGATGCATGAAAGCATATAAGGAAATTAGCACAGAGTACTAAAAAAAATTGCAAAACACAGAACAGATCCCCAAAATTAGATCTGCAGGGAAGTTTAAGTGTCAATTGAATATATATATGTTATAAATATAAATTAAAATAGGTTGTCATATTTCATGTAAAACAATAGTTTTGTAATACGTTTTGCTGAATACTTTTCCTTCAAAATTTAGCTTCTTACCAGCAAAATAAGACCTGCTAGAAATACATCACTTTAAAAAACTGTTTCATTTATATAAACGTATATTTAAGATATTTATAATCTTTCTAATAAATAGTCTTGCAGTTTAGGGAAAAAACAATGTCCTGTCTGCCTGAGTGTTGCATAGCATTTTTATGCTCTTTTAAAATATTGACATTAGTGTCATGACTTGAGGATTACTGGAATGTGGGCAATTAACACCAATCTCAGATTTTATACCTTGTGGGAACTCGCTACTTTGCAAATATCTTAAGAAGACTTGGTGTTAAATGACTCTGACAGTGTCACACAAAATTCACACACATTTTATTCACTGAGAAACCTTGAAAAAAAAGTCTGTGGCTAAAGACGTTGAAAAAAAATATTAATTCAAACCCTCAAAAAGATCTTTAAATGAATGTGCCAGTCACACTGATAGAACTTTTAAGCAATTCCTCAGAAATATAGATAATAAATACTGAAGTTTCCTAGAGAAACTCAAGCTAAAATACAGATTATTCTTTGCCATTAAATCAATTCTTGTAACCACTGAAGAATATCTCCAGATTTTAGACTAAAATTTAAAGTGAATATAAAGCACAATTTAAAATGAGAGATGGATTCTATATATATAATATACATTATATATGGAGAGAGAGAGGACACTAGTAACCAAAATAGATTTTTTTTGAGAACTAGTTTTGTGTTTGATTTGTTCTTTTTTTATCTTTTTCTGTATTTTTTTGTCATTTTCTGTTGTTCCTAAATAGAAAAACAAGTATTATAAATATGATATAAAATCATACTTATTTTCCAAAACAGAGTTTTAACTCTGAGTAACAATATTAAACTAAATATAACTTATTTTATATAAAAAATGGCACTATATCATATCATCTAATTGGAGGGGGGCCATGAACAATATTTGAATTAATTTCAAAAAGTAATAAACCCTGCTACTCATCCTGGAACATGTTACCAAGAGTTGATACCACAAGAAGTAGTTCAACTGTAAATCAATACATGAATTTAGCATATCTACTTTTATGGAATTTAAATGTCAGCTCACATGTAAAATATCTTTCACATGTCTTCCTCTTAACAACATTTTACTCTATCTGGAATGTCATTTACACATATTTTATTGTTGCATTTCAGACTCTTTGGCTACAATATCGTGTCTGTAATATTCTCCAGGGCCTTGAAAATGTTACCAAACCAAAAGTGGGTTTGCTTCCTGGTGGAGTTAAAATCAGACCCTCGACCAGAGGCAGTTGTCACACAAACTAGGGTATATTTGCAGCAAATAGGAGGCCATGGGAAATCACTTCTAAAGTCATGGCATCCTCAAACAAAGGGAAGCAGAGACCTTTTATTTTGGATGGGAATGAATACTCAAAAGGGAGAGGTGGGTATTCCCTTGCGCAGACTCAGTTGGAAAACACGCTTCCACATACACTGCAGGTTATGGTAATGAATCCTAAGCTCCTCCTGGAGAGATCTCAGCATTAAAAATAAGGCAAACGTCATAGGCGTAGCTCTTGTGGTGAGCCTTGGTCTAGTTCAGTGGTTGGTGATTCCATCTCCTTAACATAATCAAAGGAGAAAAAAACAATTTGGAAAAAGAGTCAAATGCCTCTGAACTTCCCCTTGAGTTCCTTGGGGCAATTAGTGACAAAAAGTCTATTTTACATACACCATGTATATTCTAGTCTGGAACATCCCAATCTTCCTCTCCATTTTCAGCAAAGATTGATTCAGACATGTTGTGTGAGCAGAAATATTATACAGACAATAGTTTGAATTTTATTTATATTCATAAGATGAGCATTATAAAATTATTAAGGTTACTTTTGCTGCACTGATGCGGATTTTCCACTGTCTCAGAATGAATCTCCCCTATATAATTGTTCCCCTTCTGTCTACCTCAATCTCCTGGTATGTTGACAAGAATCCATCATAAAGACAGCACAGCCAGAATGCTGTTTTAGCAAAGGTTTCTCACATTCCAGTAACATAACTTTAGACAGATTAGTTAATTTCATTAAATCTGTTTTACCTGTACATGAAGATGATGGTAATTACTGCTTAGGAATGTGGTGAGAACTAAATGAGTGGGAAATTTAGAGAATACTTCACTTAGATCTTGGCCTGTTGTGAATGCTAAATCAAAATCAGTTATTTGTAGTAGCGTTTTCAAAGTTGACATTGTTGAGTTTGATTCTCACGTTTCTGGAAACTTCAAAACTTGACTTGTGTGAGTACCTAAAGTCACATGGCATCATGAGAAACATATCATAAT
The DNA here is from genome assembly GCF_041296235.1 of Equus asinus. NCBI lineage: Eukaryota > Metazoa > Chordata > Mammalia > Perissodactyla > Equidae > Equus > Equus asinus. The sequence continues at coordinate 85,917,069 of NC_091799.1, forward strand.
GTGAATTTTAAAAATCAGTAAACATATTGTCATGTGAGCCATGACAGCTGGTTTTTTTTCTTCCTTTTTTATAATGCAAATGCCCGGCTTAAGCTTTGATTGCTGAGATGTCCACTTCAAAGAGGCATCCACTTCAAAGAGGGTTATCTCAAATAAACACATGGCCAGCCACATGATTAGACAAAGAATCAGGCATCTTCCCCCAGCTGAGGCTCCTTTGTTTTAGCCTTCTTGGTTAATTTCAGTAATTAACCATTTGAGCTCTTTTTTTTTCCTCTTCCTGCACTTTAAATTTCCAGTCTTATGTTTTAAATTCACCAATAGAAAGTGAGCCCTCAAAATCCTAGGCCCTGCCTTCAAGTCCTATTAAAACAGAATCCCAGGTCTGTGGTGCACACTCTCAGCCCCCCCCCGCCACCCCCCACCCCCGCCAGGTCCTGTGAGTAATAAACCTTTATGTTTTCAAGTTTTCCTGATGGTTTTTGCTGGCAGGCATCTTGCCTTGATAATAAGAACCACAAGGGTTGGTCCAACCACAACACTGGTTATCAATAGTCTGAAATTGATATGAAACACTTATCCATTTGTAGAGTTTATTTAAAGAAATGCAAAAGTCACACTTCTTCCTTTCCTGAGAATTTGAAATTGTTTCTCATATGAAAAATCAATAGCTTGTTTTATATAAAAGTGTTTCAATGTTACGTTACTATCTTTAAAGGCATTCTGATAAACTTACTGTAATTGTGAGTAGATGTCAACTGATATATCTCGACCTTTGAAATTCTATTAAATTCAGTGTAATCACTGTTATCCATTACTATAAGAACCCTTGAATTCCTTGATCTACCTACTGATATTATTCCACTATGTTTGTGCTTTCACCGAACTCTTGAGCTTCCTCACATTGCATTTGTTATTGATGTGGGGTCGGTGAGCCGAGGAGTCAAAAGAAAGATTTCTTGGACTCTCAAGACCTGGCAGTAGTGCTCTTTTATTTAGAGAATAGTGTGGAATAGCATGGGGACAGGACCCATGGGCAGTCAGAGCTGCTGCTGCCCTGAGTTGAGGATTAAGGCTAATTTTATAAGGCATGGGTACATGACTTATTTTTACTGGAAAAAGAAAAGATGATGTAAAAAGTCATTAAATGACAGTGCAGATGGGGTCTGGTTATTGTGCGGTCATATAACTTTAGATACAAATCTGGCCATATAGATCGGCATGTAGGTGAGGATGCCCTGGGCTTCTCTCCCTGGGGCAGCCCTAATTCATACCATAAAAAATCCACCGGGTCATATAGTTTGGCATGTAGGCCAGGTCACCTGGTGCTTCTCTAGCTGGGGCAGCCTTAATCCACATCACTATGGCTGCTGTCTGCTCCATTGTCCTCTAAGTTACAATACACAGAATTGTCTCCCTTTGGTCTTGTGCTCAGTCTTAGTATTGAGTCACAGGGGCAATCACTGCTCTTCAAGTGGCTTAAGAACTGGGTTGTATCTAAAATTGCTGATTTATTCCCAGTACCCAGAATGATATTTGGTATACTGTAGGCATTCAAAAAATATTTGTTGAATGAAAGGCGAAGGGTGAAGGCTTCACCATATCTCCAGTTGTTTTATTTCACACTCAAGTCTTTTTTCTTCTCACAACACTCTTCTCAGCTTGCATTCTAGTTTTAAAACAAAGTGACACTTACTCTGTATCTTTAACTCTCTACCACTCTAAAACCTGAATGAACTTAATGATAGTCACCAAACTATAGGGGGAAAATTAATGGAAAAGTTTAATTGATTAATATTGATGCATTTCATTATTTATACATATTTATATAATGAGTGTAAATGCACCTGTTTGTTATTTTCTTGGCTTTCTGAACTGATCATACTTTTAGGATAAGAAATGGAACAGTGGTATTTAATTTAAATTGCTTTTTCTCTTCCATAATAGCAATAGTAACAGATACACAAGGGTATTATGCTTTCCGTTATCTACAGGAAGTCATACATTCAATAATCAAAAAGTAAGATTTGTCATTCAAGTACTAATTGGGAAGAAAATTAAAGTTTTCTGCTTTTTGTGTGCGTTCACTTTCAATGTTCTCATTTGTACTAGAGTAATTTATCTTATTCCATCTGGTATGGCCCACTGTGGTGTCATTCACACTGTCGTCTAGATTGTTTATGTACAGACACAGTAGGGGAGTACGCTTGTTTGATCATGTAGAGCTATGTTAAAATAAGACAAATAAATGCTCACAGGTAGTTCATCAAGGTGAAAATTAAGCTGTCTTTCTAACCTAGAAGTTGAAGAATAGGGAAACAACATGAAAATAAGGAAACAAAGGTGTCTGTGTATAAAGAGAAAATGAGTGAATCAGGAATACACTAAGCATGGACCGTAAGTGTAATAAATGAATATTTGAAACGTTAAAATGTGTGCTTGTCTGGTTTTTGCTGTCCTAACTCCTCCATCTTTATCAAAAAGTATTACAATAAGATTTACCAAATATTTAGAACAGCAATGTAAATAACCCTCTTTTCTAAGATCCTTCTAAAAGGATAAGAAGTTATCCCACATGTGATGAGCTAAAATTAATGTGGGTAAAATCAAAATTGGTCAATATGCTTGACATTTCCCCAAAATCATCATTTTTATAAATTCTCCGGAGCAGAAGCTTTTCCTTATGACAAATATGTATCTTTTAGTCATTTGTATAATTTGTAAACTCCTAAATCAATTAGGATCAACTACATAAAAGAAAAAAAGTCACAATATCTCTAGCTTAAATAAGATGAAAATTTAATTCTCACATAAAAGAATTTCCAAGTTAGGTAGTACAGGGCAGGTAAGATGACTATCAAAGTTATCAAGGACATTGGTTCCGTCTATCCTTCTACCTTGTCTACCTCAACAAATGGCTTTTAATTTCACAGTCTCGTTCCAAAGTCCCAGACAACCTTTGGAACTTGCATCATTACTTCTGCGTTTGAGGAAGTAGAAAGGAAGGAACATGAGAAGGCACCATAAAGGGCCTGTATACTTAGAGGCTATTTCTAAAAGTTTCATTAAACAACTTTTGCTTGTATGTCATTAGTCAGAATCAGTTACATGGTTACATCTAGCGGCAAGACAGATTGAGATGTATAGTCTATTAATTTGGAAAACTGGTACATCTACAGTACAAGGTTATTATTACTAAGGAGGAAGAGAGGAAGGGATATTTGTGTGGGCAAGTATAAGTCTCTGCCAAGGTCGAGATATTACATTTTTATTTTCTAAGTATTTTTCAAGTGACCATTACCTATTTTTTCTTAATCAACATATTATTTCTCAAAACCATTATGTTTCACCTCTTAATAAATCATTGAATTTAGGAGAAATCATCTGGGTTCCAGTCTCTGCTCTGTCATAAACTATTTATATAAATTTGGGAGATTAGTTTGTAGCACTAGGCTTCAATTTATTTAATCTGAAATATTTATGGTTTCTAAATTTAATTAACCATAATATAGTTTTACCACCTTTTACATATTTTTCTACTTATGATACAAGTAAAATAATCATATATTAATAAACATTTTTCTAAAACATACCATAACCCTAATTTTAGAGATTAATCTATCAATGTAAAATTAACCCAATATTAGACACTGTATTTAATTACAACTTATCCTAAACAGTCGATAATTTTCCTAAACTTTCATTTTCATTGTGATGTTCTTATTCTGAAATCCAAAGTGAATTTCATTATTTTTCTTAATAAGTGATCAGCAAAGTCGTTCACTCATTCATTTTACAAACAGTCACTTAGCACCTACTACGTGACTGCTATTGTTTCAAGCACTTATAATATATAGTAAGAAGATAGCAGATAGATCCATGCCCTTTAGTGGATTATGGTCTAATAGGCAGGAATAAAAAATGTATAGGACAAGGAACGTGGCTTTTCGAAAGCCTATAATTAAGAGAATGATCATGTTCAGTGGACTTGGGCGACTTTCCTGAGCACAGTTGAGGTGGTATTAGCTCCTCTTAAACCTCCTCATAAAGACGGTAGAAAGACAACTGGATATACGAGTCAGAAAATGAGGGGAGGGAGTGAGTTTGGAGATAGAACTTTGGAACTTATTAGCATATTAATGATATTTAAAGCCATGGAACTGGATAAAGTAACTTACGGAGTTACTGTCCTGATCTAAAAAAGAGAGTTCAAGGTGGTGTAACATTAACAGCCATGACATAGGAGAATCCAGCCAAGGACATTGTAACAATGTGGCCAGGGAGATAGGAGGAAAACAAAGCAAGCAGCTCTCCCAGAAAGCCGAAATGAAAGGAGACTGTTTCCAGCAGAAGGATGTCTGCTCATCTCTTTCAAAGGCTGAGGATGCCGAGTAAGATGAATCAAGGAAAAGGCCACAAGATTTAGCAATGTGGAGGGCAATGGGGACCTTGATAGAAGCAGTTTCAGGGAAGTGGAGGGACAAAGCCAGACTGAAGTGGTTTCAAAGGGAATGGGAGTAAAGAAATCGAGCCTTTAACAAATAGACAACTCTTTCAAGGAATGTTACTGTGAGAGGATTTGTGTAATTAGCACAAATCCCTGGAAATGACATCTTGGGTGTTTGTTTATTTAAAAAAGGAAAACATGCCAAACTGATGGTAATGATGAGAAGAGAGCAAAATAACTGATACAAGCAAGAAAAGGGGACAAGTCCTAGATCAACGGCTATGTACAGGTTAGAGAAAATGAGGGTTAGTATGCAAGTGGAAAGAATGGCTATTTGAATACAGATGATTGACAGTTAATATGTTATGACATAGATACTGAAATTAGAGAGGGGGTCAAGGTGACACATTGCTGGTTTATGTAGACAGAATAAAGCTGTATCCTTTACTAAGGTGTAAAGTTTCATCGTGAATGTATTGAGCTTGACCTCTCTCTGAGATCTTGAAGTGGAGAGATGCAGTAGTTACTTGAATATAAAAATATATACAATATATGTAAATATAAATAAATATAGCCTAGAGTTATAAGTGTGTTATTTATCTGTGAATAGTCATTAAAAATAGGACATCAACTGGTTGGTCCTGGGACACAATATGAAGATAGTGAGAAGAGCGCTTAAGGATAACCCTTACTGTATTCGGGCATTATATATATCCCTTTGTGAAATTTCTCTCTAACAGTGTTAAAAATGCATTACGTGACTTCATTTTAATCAGTCAATTTTATATTTATGTTTTTGTTTACTATTATTATATTAACTCTTTTAATTTCATTGATAGTATTCCTTTACTGACTTTGTACAGCTTTCTGAGAAAAATATTTTCTCAAAATCTAATGTTAGTAAATGTCTCTGTGTGTCTGTTATCTTTACTGTGCCTGAAATGGATTGTTTTAATTAATCTATTTTTAAAAATAAGGTGTTGTCAATATATAGGCAATCTTTAATGCACTCTGCAGATTTTTTCTGCTATTTTTATTTTCTCCTTATACAATTTGCAATTGTTTTTATTTGTAAAACATATCCTCTGGTTATCCCCACTGAAAATAATATTTTAGATTTGACCATTTTTCTCCCCCTTAAACTATTATCTTATAGTTACACTAAATCATTTCAATTGTTGCTGTTGAAAAAACTTAACCTTTTTATGTTAGTTCTAGAACTCGGAATTTTCCAATACGAAAATCAATGCGGCCTTAATTCAGAGAAGTCAAATATTATCTAAAACAGAAAATAAATTTTTTGTAATAATATATCCTTTAACATTGCCCTATGTAGAAGTTCCTACAAATTTTACTGCCTTTGAAAACTTATAAAATAAGAAAATAAGGCATGAGGTATTTCTAAAAGACTTTTCCTTTGGTTGTAATATATAGTAATGCATTAGGCCTTAACCTCAGTTTGTTATTCTATTCCTTCTTTGAGAAAAGTAAGATATCAAAAAATGAATTCTGAAACTATATATCCAGAGGAAACAACGCTTGTGGGAGGTTTGTACCTCACACTGATTTATATTGAATAAAAACATTTTTGAAAGCTTGTACGAGGTAAATGGGGAAAGCTCCATATACACTATTAACCAAAAGTAGGTCCAGATGAGCAATGCATGCTGGCCTAAGTGGGCTCATGTATATATCTCACTTGTTCTGAATATAATATGCATAGGTTAAGGAAAATTAAACTTTTTTAGAAAGAGCTAAAATATATTCATAGGAATATACTTGCACGTGTGTGGTAAATTAATTTTACTGGGCATGACTTTTAACAATATATCTTATTTATTAATTCATAAATATATATATGCACTAAGATATCTCAGCATCATTTTCATAATTATCTTTAAGAGATAGGCTGACTGTGGAAGATTTAGAGACTAGAATAACCACTATCCAAGGTTCAATATTTTAGAGGTCCTTTTTCTAAAAGTCATGACAATATATCAATATCTCAGTTCAGTTTGGATAAATTCTTGTGGAGAAATATTAACTTCAAAGCTGTTTTAAAAAGAGAGAAAATATTGGCTTCATGAAGTTGATCATTTAAGTAATTTTGCTATAGATTCAGGGGTTTTGGACTATGCTCCTGTGAAGGGAAAAAAAGTTAGAATACAAAATTTTGATGCGCACGGCCAAAGGAGCAGGGCAATGCTGAAATCATCCCAGACAGAGCTAAGACCTCTAAGAACACTTTAAGATACTAGCTTCTTTTCCCCTTGGAAGCAGAGAAAAAGCAACTGTGGTAGATGGATTATTATTCCTCTTTATTTCCTCTCTACCCCGTAATTATGTCACTCTGCAATGCCTCCTACTGGAGAAATTTGGGTGCAGCCATGTGACTTGCTTTGACTAAAGGAATATGGTATACAGTTCTACCTGAGGCTTTAAATCAAACGGAAAATTTTTGCGAGCTCTCTTGACCTTGCCATGCGAAGAGCATACCCCATAGAGCAATTGTTCCTTCTGCCTGGGAACCAGAGTGAAGACATGTGGATCATAAGAGACTCTTAAACACTCATAAGAGACTCCAACACATTGAATACCCTAGAAGAAATAGATAAATTCTTAGTAACATATAACCTACCAAGACGGAATCATGAAGAAACAGAAAATCTGAGCAGACCAATAATTGGTAGGAAGATTGACTCAATTTCTTTCTAAGAAAATCTTGGTTCTATTCTTGGACACTCTCTTGGCCAAGGTTTCTCAATCTTCAAAAGTAATGTGAACCTTCAAAAGTATATTTCTAGAAGTTATTACCTAGTTATTAATTTTATTATATTTAATAACTACTTCCTCACATTATTTTATCCCTTTTTTTTTAAAATAAGAATGTTGAGTGGTGTTCAGTATATTTTTTATTAAAATTTAAAATTTGTTCATTTTATTTTTAAGAGATTTAAGTCATATTATGAACTCTATAACCAATGGTTCTGTTTCCTAGCATGATGGGTCTCCCCATAAACACAAAACAAAAAATGTTTAGTTTAGATTGACCATATTTGTGAATATGAAGAAGAAAACTTCAAGCATTTTTTTTCACATACAGAGATTCAATTTTATGCTCTCAAAATGTATCTGTATAATCCTGTTCTTTTTTCCCAGAAGCAATTCTTTCTGATTTAGTTAAACTTCCTAGAACTATGCAATAATATTAACGGTTAAATTAGAAAATTTTTCAAAATGATCTTAAACTTAGAAAAATATTTCATGCATTTTGTTTGCAGTTATTACTTTGATAAAAGATAAATATAATCTACTCAATATTAATAAACATCCCCATGCTTATAAAGAACTTTAAAAAGTGTATTTTCTTTTCTTTTTTAATTCTTATCAACGTAGTCAAGTATTGAGACACTTGATGTTAGCTATTTTCGTAAATTTAAAATGTTACCCCCCTCAATGATATACATTCATTATAATCTCAAAGAAATTTTTAAAAGAAGATGGATATAATGTTTGGCATTCTAATATTTTCTCTACGTAACAACTTCAATGGCAGTAAATGAGGTGTATTTTCACAATATCTCCTATAGATTACTTAAACAATAACACTTACATTCTTACTTTATTACTTACATTCTAAGCATTCTGGAGGCAGGGAAATTCAAATTAATTTTTTTTTTTTTAATCTAAGAGCAATAATTCTGGAAGTCCCAGACAGGATTCCTCTTATGCTACATTGGCAATTGTTAGTTGATGGGATTAGACCAATTCCTTTTTAACCTCTGGAGAGGAGGAGAGACCCAGATTCCTTAAGAACATTGCCACAAAGCTTATCCCAGAAATTCAGGATCTAGTCCTAAGGAAGAAAATACAGAACGTCTTTTGATTGAGTGATAAGCAGTATCTGAAAGTTGAGGTAGTTTTGGAGACCTAAACTTAAACATCTTTTAAATATGTAAACTCAATTGATGGATCAAATTTTACTTCTATTATTAGAATTATGCTCTTTCGAATGAAAAACCTGCTCATGTTGATGTGGCAATGCAGGTGAGACTTTTTCTCACTTACAGATTGTATCACACTTCTATATATGTCCTTTTATTAATTTCAAACTCTGTTGTGTATACACGATTTGAATCTTTAGTGTCAAAGTAAACTTATACTCTTTTTTAAAAATTAACTGCATTATCCAGAAAGTTTCAGAGAACATAATGGCATTTAGTGTAAACATTTAATTTTAATTGAATGGCTGACCAAAAATATGAAGATGTTTTATCATTCTTAAAGTAGTATTTTATGGGGAAAAGTGATTTCTCTTCAGGAAAAAAAATGGTGTGATCCTATCAGAATATAATTATAGACATTGCTTTAAAATTGTTATTTAGCACATACTTTATTTTCTGGAAATTAATAGAAAAACAACTTCTACAGCTGTAACTGAAGGATACAGACAGTTAAACAATGCGCTAAAGTTAACGCTTGGGGGTAAATACCAGCTATTCTCTTCTAAGTATGAATGATATATGGTAAGTGGAAAAAACAAAACATAAATAAAAATAGAACCTTGAAATTGCATTTCTAAGATGATTAAGTAGTACTAGCACTGAATTGTATAGGTGTTATTTTTTAAATCTGTTTTACTGATTACTCTGATTTTTTTTGGTAACTTCTTGATTGGTGGCTGCTATGCAATATTTTCAGTGAATAGATTGAAAGTTATTTTTGACAGTTTGCAGTAAAATAAAAGAGATTACTTTTTTCTTTATTGACTTCCAGGCTGGAAACAATTTCTTTATCTTCAGACTACCATCAGACAGCTCGTATATATGGATATGCATAGAGGTACATACATACATAGTGAGAGGTATTATTTCTTTGGGATATATTTAATTTTAAATATATTTCTGTAGAACATATTTATTTTTTAAATAACATATTTTGACTACCTAAAGTACATCAAGCTCTAGGTTAGATATTGCGACATGAAGTTAAGCAGTATATATAGGACTACTGGCATTTGATGAATTAAAGAGAAAGGAGAGGCATAAATAAGTAGCCAGAAAAATGATACTATGTATGATACTTCGTATGATAAATACAGGGTTCCATGTGAGTGCAAACATCAGATTTAGAAGACTTTCCAGATGAATCCGAGTCTGGAACAAGAAGGGAGTGGTAGTCGTTTGAGCTTGGGGGAAAAGGGTAAAAGATCACATTACATAAATGAAAGAAGGTATGTAAAAACTGAGATGTAATACAGAACCTGTTATATTCAAGGATCTGAAAGATATTCTTTATAGCTTGAACATGGGGTTTGAGTAAAGGTGTGGCCAGACATACGCATAGAGGTAAAAGGAATCATGTTCTAGGATATTAACAATTCCGTCATGGAGTCTACACTAAAATTAAGAGAAATGAGGAGCTATAAATGCATCTTAGAAAGACCAGGCTAACTGCAGTATGAAATACAAATGGAGGGACACAAAAGAGAGAATGAAAAACTATTTAAGAGGATATATTAATAATCCAAGAAATAAATCGTCCTTTGATATAAGGCAGTGGCAATGAGGATGGAATACAGTAGACACTCTTGACAGACGTCTAGAGGGTAAAATTATTAGAAATTGGAGTTAATTGAATATGCAGTGGCTTAGGGTAAGGGAGGAATGAAGGACGTCTTCGTAGTTACTGGCTTATGCATCTAAGTGAATGGAAAATAAATCCATGAGAAAAGAAACACAGAAGCACAACCCAATTTTGTGGGAGACAGGACTATGAGTTGGGTTTTGTGCATGCTGAGTTAAAGATAATTGAATACAGGTAGGCAAAAACTGTACCAAATCGTTTCATTTATTTGCAGACACTGAGAAGTGATACTGGCTGTAAAATTTATAAAGGATGATAGTAAAAAAAAAGTTGTAAATCATAAAACCTCAGAGTTTTAAAACAAACATAATAAAATCAAAATATGTGGGATATTTTTAGTAGACACACATCATGGTAGGACATATAAGTGATTATGTCCAAGAGGACTTGAGCTTTACGCAATTCAGTACAAAGAAAAAGAGCAGTTCTGGAGACCAATATGAAGGAATTTTTGTCCTGTGCCTGGGGACTGAAGCCACAAGAAATGTTGAGGTATTGCACCAAATGTATAAAGTGAGCAGAAAGAAAGACCTAGGAGCAAAGCATGAAAATCAGCCTTCCAGCGGTATCTTGGTATCATCACACACTTTGACGAAGGCATGATGTCTTGAAACTTTCTCTGCTCTTCTTATGGTGACAGTGACAGCATAATCTAAGGACATTTTCCCATCTATCTCCTCTATATATTCAGAAAAATGCAAATCTGAGTGTTATATAACTTGCAGGTTCAGCTATGAAGGTAAAGTACTGTAGTCCGTAAGTTCATTATTATTAGGGACAATATTTAAATCTTTTAACCCTTTGTATTCTAGGGGTGGTTCTCAATGAATAAATGTAATTATTTGTATTCCTATTGTATTTCTTTGATTTCTTACTGTATGATACTTAATACATGTGTTATTCTTATTATGAAAAATCACTCTAGTATATTAGAATATTGAAGATCCCAGCTGGTTTATTTTATTTATTTATTTATTTTATTTATTTATTTTTTTTTTTAAAGATTTTATTTTTTCCTTTTTCTCCCCAAAGCCCCCCGGTACATAGTTGTGTATTCTTCGTTGTGGGTCCTTCTAGTTGTGGCATGTGGGACGCTGCCTCAGCGTGGTTTGATGAGCAGTGCCATGTCCGCGCCCAGGATTCGAACCAACGAAACACTGGGCCGCCTGCAGCGGAGCGCGCGAACTTAACCAGTCGGCCACGGGGCCAGCCCCCCAGCTGGTTTATTTTAAGCCATAAAAACCCAGGCAGAAATTACAACCATCATTATTATGAAATACTGAAATGGATCTGGGATAGCACAGGGAGTTGAAGTCATTGTTACAGCGCTCACGGACTTGGTAAAGCAAAACAAATTATGATAAAAGTTCTATTAAAAATAGATTGTGCTTTGGCATTTTAGTAATAAGATTACTAGTTAATAAAGTTGTTTTATTTAGCAAACTAAAAAGCAAGTGATTGGAAAAGTAATAATTAAAATCACTAGTGGCCACGTTTATTCTTGGCTAAAATTTTTTATGTTTTAAAATTAAATTTTGGGTTTAAAAGTTAGAAATAGATAGATTGATGGAAATATAATACCAATACCAATATCCTTACATATATGTCAAGCTACATACATTAAAACATATATTTTACAAGGACCTCTAGATTTAGAAATTGAACCCATGACAAAAATTACTATAGATTTCTATAAAAGAAAAAATGTAAACAAACAACACAATATGTATGACGTATTTATATTATCAATTTATTATGTCTGTTTATAAATATCTTCCATTCAAGGAGGAATGATATTTGCTCTCCATTATAGTACTCTTACTTTTTGTTATTCCCAAGACTGTTTATTGAACAAATATTATGAGCAACATGGTATTTTTTTTTTTTCTATCCTTCCACAAGCTTTTGAAAGATTGAAGAATAAAACACAAGCAAGGCAGAAGCAATGAAATTCAGCTACTATACCAGCACAAACAGCCGGAAGTAAGGAAGTAACACCGAAGGCAGGGAAGAAAAGTGATTGATGTCCTTGTTGGAAAGATGGATGAGATCAATCTGACAGTTTCTGTTTAAAATTGAAGTTCCTGCTGCTCAAGCAACTTAATTTCGTTTATGTTCTTTTTTTTTAACACTGACTTTACAGAAAGTATTTCAAAGGGTGGTTTTAACTCTGTAAGTTTGTAATTAAAATATGAATGTTGAAAGGTTTTTTCCCTTGCTTAATTTTGTGTTGTTTTTCTTTGCGCTCCTAGTTGGGGGAGGTAAGCTTTATGTTCTTCCCTTAGTGTCAATATATCCAGTATATGTCCTGGGTCGAAAACACAACAAAAATGTATCTGTCTTTGAAGTTGTCATTTGTCTTTTTTGCCTATATTTTCAAGACAGGTATCTCCTGAGAAGACTAAGTGACATAATAGGAGATGAGCAGGAAATCTAAGCTCCATGTTCTGTCTGTTAATGCATCAAACATGCCAGCATTAAGATGAGGAATGACTTCCTGATACAAAGATTAGAATGTGTTTTCAGAAAGAGAGCAACCCTGTGTGAATTATGTTTCTTGTTTAGAGACCAAATGCAAAAATTAAATTGTAAAGTACTTTCCACAGAGACATAACAATCTGCCTTCTGTTTTCATAGCATAATATTATAGATTGTTAATGAATTCTTCTTTGCTTATCTTTTCCAATCCTGTGGGATGTCTTAAGTTGAAAATTACACCCTGATTAGTGAAAGAAGCTGAGTTAAGAACTAAGAAGTGCTTTCAGAATCTATATAATTAAATGATCACAGACCAAGAGTTAAGCACTAAAGGGAATATTTACAGAATTTTTTTTGTGATGAAATAAAACCTGGTATAAAGGAGATAAGGAAATATGAAGCGGCATTTGACTCCTGCAGTTAGTCACCTAAGATTGGTCATATAAATAAATATTTTTGAGCATTCCTATAAAAAAAACAAATATAGAGATTAATCTTTGAGAGGTTTCTAAAATTGCATGTGTCAATTAAATGTGTTCATTGAGTGCTAAATATGTCTGGCTTTGATTATATAGTGAGATATACAAGATAGGCAAGGCCATTACTTTCAACAACATTAGATACTATGGGCGAGGAGGACTAGAAGCAGTAACCGACCATCAAAAGAACAAAGTTAAGCAAGGCGTAACTGATCGTTTGAATAAGGGGAGAAAAGTATGATTTTTAGGTGTTCACCCTGTGCATTTGCCAGGAGTGTATGCAATTTACTGAGATTAAGAAGACTAGGCAAAAAGCAAATTTGGAGGGTTGGAATTAAAATTCTTTTTGGGGTATGCTAAATTTCACACGTCTACTAAATGTCAAAGGTGAACCCTTGACCTAAAGGCAATCAATCAATCAACAGATTGGCCATGGTCAATGATCTAGTCTATCAAAAATATACTTCCTAACTTAGCTGGCCTATCTGGAATGGGGACTATTTAAACTAATTGGATTCCTTTCCCCAGGACAGAGCACTCATCCCTCACCGGTTATAAATCTTGGCTACCAAGATCTCAGACATTTTTCTTCGGAAAATTGCCCTCATTAGCCCCTTAGAGGGGAATGACACTATGCCGCAGAAGTTCAAGTAGCTTTCAGGAGGGTGGGGCACAGAAGTCTGACTCCTGGCTTTAAGGTTGAACTGCTTGGTGCAAATCATGCTCCACAGTGTCCTGTGGCTCCAGGCTGAAGCTACTGTCTAGCACAAACGACATCCTGGCTTAGCCTCTTTTCCTACCCCGGGCTGCTTCCCTCAGTCCCCTTCTCCTGAGAGGACTTCTTTAGTATGAGATTCTCACAGAAAGCACCAGCTCAGGCAGTACTTCTAAGGAAACTGATTTAAGATCCTAGCGTAGCATTCAACTGCTGCTTAGGAAACAACAAGATAATGGGCTCCTAATGCTGAGCTATAGCTTGAACTATAACCAAATTGACAAATAATGCTCTGGATTCCAGGACGTCTGCTTGAGGAGTCATCCCTGTTTATCCTTAAGGCTTGACTGTGTAGATTATATTGCTCCCTTTTTTAATTTATTGTACTTACTTCAAAAATTCTTTGTTATCTAAAATATTCCAGATACATCAACATCCCCTGAACCAAGAAAGACACGAAGCAACAGAGTATATGATTCAAAAAGGCAGAGTCAGAAATAGCATCATTTCTTATTCATGCAAATGTGCTTTAAGTCAACAAATAAAACTGTCATTTTTGGAATTTTTAAAACATTATTTAATTGAATGTTTCTGCTACAATTTGTTCTTGGAGAAATGACTCATGAAACTCAGGGTAGAAAAACTTGATGCCTATTAAGAATTGAACCTTATAATTTCCTGGCCCTGAGTTTACTGTAATTAATGGGTCCTCATAATTTGGAATATTTATCCCAGATTTTCAAAAAGTAAAGTGTTAGTAGATCAAAATCTATGCATCTCTCACTCTCTTTCCTAGCTTATAATACAGCCTCCCAGTTACAGGGGTTGGGGTGGGTGGAATGTGACCACTTTTTGTAACTATGACTTCACATTGAGAGATTGTGCTTATTCCTTTTTTCTTTTTTTTCACTTTCTCAATTAAATTGAGAAATTACAAAGCAGCAAAATGTTGCAGCTAATCTGCTGGGGTAAAAATTATACGCATATAAAGTAAAATATACTGCCTTTTTCATGAACAGTGTGTGAGCTATTGTCAAATTTTATGCTATTAGCACTTTCAATATGTCATTAACCTAGAAAATAAGAAGGAGTAATGAAAGTCATTAAAAGCAGTTGAGTGTCCTGCTGTAGCCTGGCCAATAAGAGCATAAAGAATGGGAAGCAGAACAAGAGATTTTATCACATTATGATCTGGCAGGATCTACAAGGGAGATATCTCTCTCTATATATCTCTCTATATATTAGATAGATATGGATATAGATGCATTTTAATTTTTCTGCTTCTGTACTGTGATTTTTATGTTTATAGGGTTAAAGAAAATGTTTAAAGTTTAGACAGGATTACCAAGTGTTAGTCATAAAAAAATGTCAGCTAATTCTGATCTAAGGGTCATTATTTTTAATTTTGAGGTACTGAGAACATCACACTCTGTATGTCCTCTTAAAACCTGTCCTGTCGCGATCTTCTAGACTACTGCATTCAGGGAAGGTTTGATTTTAAAATAACAGTCATG
Source organism: Equus asinus (assembly GCF_041296235.1). Classification (NCBI taxonomy): domain Eukaryota; kingdom Metazoa; phylum Chordata; class Mammalia; order Perissodactyla; family Equidae; genus Equus; species Equus asinus. The sequence goes on from NC_091799.1 coordinate 85,932,348, forward strand.
AACAAAGATGCTGAGAAGGAAAAGTATAGAATGGTTACTTTTGCTCTGGCTGCAAAATTTATATACTACTTATTGTGTTTGGAGACATACGATTTTCTTTTTTCCTGTACCAGCCACTACAGCCAAAATGTTTTATCCTACAGACTGCCTATGGATACACCTTAGCCATGACTAGTCCAGGAAATTTTCAGAATCAGCTGATTTTAAACTGACTTTGATATAAATCAGTTATGATTTTGTGCTATACCCAAGAATGCACCAGCTTTACTATGGATATTAGACTGAAAGGAGATTCAAATAGCCACTAAATTCCAAAGGAGCCCAGGGTAAATTCACAGAAGTTAATGCACTCTTGGGTTTGGTAAAGTTTGGTTCTTCTTCCTCTAAAGAACCCTAATACTGGAACTAAAGCAAATACATGGAGAAAATTACAAGGCAAAGGAAGCCAAGTGAACAAGGGCAAGACTTTTAAGTGCCGATGATTCAAGAACAGACATGGGATTAAATGGAAAGGAATTCCCTACATATTGTAAGAAATAGTCGTCAGGTAGAAAAGGTCATGAGAAACCATTGTTAAAGCTGCGACCAGGCTGAACTATGCATAATTTCCTTCCTTAACAAAGCAAATCTTTTGATAATTTCCTACAATAAAATTTGACACTCTGCTAGAAATCCTCAGTCCTGATTTTCATGATGGGAAATATTAGTGAATTAATTATATACATGTACACAGATTTACCTTACCTAAAAATTCTTTATTCATATACTTTTTGAAGCAATGACACTTGAAAGCTTTTTGGGGAATGGGTTTTGTTGTTGTTTGGTTAAAATAAATTTTTCCTTAAAAAGGAAGCTAAATAATTTTAAGAATAATGTTGTTATAATAATAAATAAACAGTTATTTTAAGAATAACTTCCAGCAAAACACTCCTCAACTCACGCAATACAAAAGTTTCTAGTCAGACAATATCATATGGAAAAATTTTGAATTGCATGCCAGGTTTTGAAGAATTAAAAAAGTGTGTGTGTATGTGTGCATACTCTGAATAAGATCGATAATGAGCATCTCCTGCAGCTATTTAATCTGCTATGTGTTTGAGCTACTTTGATGTGTTTTGAAATGATTTTTTTAGCCCAGATTCTTATTTTCCTGAGCATGTGCCAAAGCTTTCCACATCATTGTGGATGTGGATCATTGATCCACATCAATGGATTACAAAGTCTCAAGGAAATAATGTTATCATGAAAGATCTCTGACGTTGGCATTGAATTTCTATATGAAAGTCATTTACCCAACTCCACTTTCCAAATGATGATTACGGCACAGTCCTTTCTCACCACCCACTATCCACCACCGCCAAGTTTTCTCTTCTTCTTTTGGCAAATCAATACACAAGTCAATGCGATTTAATTTGTTAAATTTTCTATACCAGCTGTATTTATTTTCAATTTTATGATTATTACTTATATAAGTTTTTTTATTGTTTAATTGACATATTTTCCTATCTTTGAAAATTATTTGGGGATTTTGTATTGTCATGAAAGACGTGCTTATTTTTTCCCCATTAAATTTACGGCCTTTCAATTAGTGGCATAGTTTACACAACTAATTTAAGTCCTTAAGGGAAAAATAGAAGGCACAGAATACAGCTTTTTAAAAAAATTTCTTTTCTCTTTCAGAAATAGAATAAGCATTTGTACTGCATGCATTAGTCAAGTTTCTCCAGAGAAACAAAACCAACAAGGTTTACATAGATATAGATATGATTATCATTATATACAAATAGATTTATTTATAAAGAGATTTATATATAAAGAGGTTTATAATAAGGAATTGGCTTACAAGATTAGGAAGGCTGGCAAGTTCCAAGATCTGCAGGATGATTTGGTAAGCTGGAGAGCCAGGAGAGACGATGGTTTAGTTCCGAGTTGATTCTGAAGGCCTGGAACAAACGAAGTGATGTAGTTCCAGTCTGAAGACTGGGAGGAAGAGCCAGTCTTTCAGTCTGAGTTTGAGGACAAGGAAAAAGCCCATGTCCCAGTCTGGAGACTCTCAGGCAAGAAGAATTCTCTCTTACCTGGGGAGGGGCAGCCTTTTTTTCTAGTCTTGCCTTCAACTTATCAGGTGAGTCTCACTCACATTAGAGAGGGCAATTTGCTTTACTCGGTCTACAGATTTTTCTCTTTTGAGGAAGATTAGGCCTGAACTAACATCTGCTGCCAATCCTCCCTTTTTGCTGAGGAAGTGTGGCCCTGAGCTAACGTCCATGCTCATCTTCCTCTACTTTATATGTGGGACACCTGCCACAGCATGGCTTGACAAGTGCTGTGTAGGTCCACACCCGGGATCCAAACTGGCGAACCCTGTGCTGCTGAAGTGGACTCTGTGAACTTAACCACTGTGCCACTGGGCCAGCCCCAGTCTACAGATTTAAATGTAAAAAAACCCCAAAAACACAGCAACAGCCCTCACAGAAACTCTTAGAATAACGTTTGACCAAATCTCTAGATATCTCATGGCCCAGTCAAGGTGACACATAAAATTAACTATCACAAGTCCACCCCTTGTCAACTTGGCACCCGTATGCATCTCCTTAAACCATACTTAATCTCTAAATAAAATCAATAACAAGGTCATAATTCTGCCTAACATGGATACAGTTATTTGTGAACAACCAAAAATGCAGACCCCTTCCCAGAAAAGGAGGTAAAGTCCTCGAATGATGTTTACTCTTATCCTTGATAGCCCATAACTTAAATACTATGATGTAAAGTTAGCAATACTTAAATACTATGATATAAAGTCAATACATCTGTGTTACATAACAAGAGGATAAGATAAGGAAGAAAACAATGATATCTCTAATATATATACACACGCACACACAAAGACAAACGTATAACAAAATAAGGAGTAAATTCCCACGACGAGTGCAGTCCTCTTTGCTGTAAATCGCCACATGATTGTAGCTGGTATTTGGAAATACCTTCTTCCACTTTCCATTCTGCACTCCATTTCCCATCAACACCATCTCAACTGGTTATGGTTCTTTAGCTGGTGGGATGCCCCAAACCTTCATTCCAGAAGGGTCTGGGTCATTAGCAGTACTGCCTGGATTGGTTTGTGGCAGTTTTCCATTGACCTTAATCACAGGACGTGGTAACACTAGCGAATGCCCTAAGAGGTCTCCTGTATTCCAAACACTCCATCTTACCTCCATTGTGAAGTAGCAGTCTAGTTTACCCTTGGTAGTTAGGATCAATCGCCCCAACCAGCATAATAACATTCTTATTTGCCTGTTGGTTCATAGATGTGAGGAGCTCAACATGGCTGGGTGGCAATCTTAACTTCCAGTTCAATGGAATCATTGTGTCTTCTGGAGGAAGCCTTCCCTCCTGCTGGCTCTAGGCCAGCAGAACATAAGGATGTGGAAACAGAAAGCATAAGTTTTTCTAGTGGGTTATTAGGGGTAATAGTGAGTGGTGCCACTGCCATTCCCACCTCTTGATTCCCGGACTCATGAGTCTGGCTCTTAGAGAAACAGCAGCATAAACGGAAGCTGATTCAGAGAATATACAGCCTTCTGGAGAACCTTGTCCCAGCCCTGCAAGGTATTTTCACCTAGTTGGTACTATAACTGAGTCTTCAAAAGACTATTCCAACCTTCCGTCAAGCCTACTGCCTTAGGGTGGTGGCTAACATGGTAAGATCAGTGAATTCCATGAGCATGGGCCCATTGCTGCACTTTTTTTGCTGTGAAGTGATTTACTCGATCAGAAGCAATGCAGTGTGGAATATCATGACTATGGATAAAGCTTTTTGTAAGTCAATTGATGGTAGATTTGAGAGGAGCATTTCATGTGGGAAAAGCAAACCTGTACCCAGAGGAAGTGTCTATTCCACTAAGAATAAGATTTTGCCCCTTACAAGATGGAAGTAGCCCAATGTAATCAACCTACTACCAGGTAGCTGGCTGATCACTCCAAGGAATGGTGCCATAAGGGGCTCAGTGCTGATCTTTTCAGCTAGAAGATCAAGCACTCAGCAGTGGCCTTAGCCAGTTTGGCCTTGGTGAGTGGCAGTCCATGTTGCTGAGCCCATATGTAACTGCCATCATGGCCACTTTGTTCATGAGCCCATTGGGTGATGACAGGGGTCGCTAAGAAAAGAAGCTGATTGGTGTACAAAGAACAGGTCATCCTATCCACTTGATTAAAATCCTTCTCTGCTGAGTTCATGCTTTGGTGAGCATTCACAAGGGACGCAAATATCTTCACATCTTTTGCCTACTTGGAGAGATCTATCCACACACCTCTTCCCACAATTTCTTTGTCGACAATTTTCCTGTCCTGTTCTTTCCAAATCCCTGACCATCCAGCCAAAGCCCATGAATTGGTATATAATTGCACATCTGGCCATTTCTACTTCCAAGCAAAGTGAACAAGCATATGTGCTGCCCATCTGGGAGGATAATCTTTTACCATTATCCTTTAGAGATGTCCTAAAGAGGGGTTGTAGTGCTGCAGCTGCCACTTTTGAGTGGTGTCCGCATTTGGTGCAGAATCATCTGTAAACCAAGCATGAGTCTTCTCTTCTTCTGTCAACTGATCCTAGGAAATGCCTCCTGAGGCCATATATGCAAACTGGAAGAGAGAAGGTAGTATAGCAGGAGTGGGGACCATGGCATTTGGGCCTCTTTGTGTAACGTACTTTTGCCTTCAGGGCCTTTCTGGGATGAATCACATATGTACCACTTCCACTTGATGATGGAGTCTTCCTGTGAAAGCCCAGCTTTATGGCTGGGTGGACCAGATAATATCAAGTTCATGATTGGTAGCTCAGGTCACATGGTAATTTTGTCCCCCATGCTCAAGGGTTCAATTTCAACGAAGACCCAGTAGCAGGACGAGAGCTGTTTCTCAAAAGGGGAATAATTATCTGTGGATGATGGCAGGGCCTTGCTTCAAAATCCTAAAGGCCTGCACTGCAATTTACCTATAGAAGCCTGCCAAAAGCCCCAAATATCATCCCTATGTGTCAATGACACTTAAGGCACCATTGGATCTATTAAATCACATGGCTTAAGTGGCAGCCCAGCTTGCACAGCAGCCTGTACCAGTTGCGGAGCCTTCTCTTGTACTGGGCCCCACTCAAAACTAGCAACTTTTCAGGTCATTCAGTAAATGAGCCAGAGCAACACACCCAGATGAAGACTATGTTGATTCTTCAATATCAGCTAAGCATTGCGCCTCTTTCTTGGTTGTAGGAAGGTCCATAAGCAACAACTAATCCTTCAACTTGGAAAGCATATTTTGACATACCTCACACCACTGGCCCCTAGAAAGCTCACTGAGGTTGAAGTCCCCTCAATTTTTTTTTGTAATTTTTAACTTTTGCTGAGGAAGATTCACCCTGAGCTAACATCCACTGCCAATCTTCCTCTTTTTTCCTTCTTTTTTGGTATGTGAGCTGCCACCACAGCACGGCCACTACAGATGAGTGGTGTAGGTCCATGCCAGGGAACCAAACTCGGGCCGCTGAAGTGGGGCACACCAACTTAACCACTAGGCCACCAGGGCTGGTCCGGAAGGCCGCTGAATTTTAGTTAAATTGATTTCCAACCCTCTAACATACAAGTTGTCTTATGAGTAAGTCTAGAGTAGTTACTACTTCTTGTTAATTAGGACCAATCAGCATAGTGTGGTCAATATAATGGACCAACGTAATCTGTTATGGAAAGGAAAGGTGATGAAAATCTCTGTGAACTAAATTACAATGTAATACTGGAAAGTTGAGGTAGCCTTCAGGTAGGACAGGGAAGATATGTTGGCTGGCTTTGCCAGCTGAAAGCAAACTGCTTCTGGTGGGCCTTATGGACAGGGATGGAGAAAAAAGCATTGCCATATCTGTAGCTACATACCACATACCTGAGGATGTGTTAAATTACTCAAACAACAAAACCAAATCTGGTACAGCAACTGTAATTGGAATCACCACCTGATTAAGCATATGATAATCCACTCTCATTCTCCAAGATCCATCTGTCTCCTGCATAGGCCAAATAGCAGAGTTGAAAGGAAATGTAGTGAGAATCACCACCTCTGTATCTTTAAAAATTTGATGGTGACACTAATTTCTGCAAACCCTCCAGGAATGAGGTAGTGCTTTTGGGTTACTATTTTCCTAGGTAGAGGAAGTTATCATGGCTTCTACCTGGCTTTTCCCACTGTAATAACCCACATTCAACAGTTCAGGTTACCAATGTGGGGATTCTGCCAGTTGCTGAGTATGTCTATTCTAATCATACATCCTAGAACTGGGGAAATAACAACAGGATGGATTTGGGAACCCACTGGGCCCACTGTGAGATGGACCTGAGCTAAAACTCCATTGATCGCCTGACCTCCATAAGCCCCTACTCTGACTGGTGGGCCACAGTGACAGATTGGGTCTTCTGGAATTAATGTCAGTTCAGAGCCAGTGTCCGTAGTCCCCAAAAGATCTGATTATTTCCTTTTCCACAATGCACAGTTACCCTGATAAAAAGTCACGGATCCTTTTGGGGAAGGCTGGAAGAAAGATTAATAGTAGAAATTTTGTCAGTACACCAGGGTCTTTCCTTAAGGGGACCTGGACTCCCCTTCATTCAAGGGGTTTTGCATTTGTAAACAGTCTCAACACAGGAATTGATCTGGGGGCCATGACTCTGCTTTTATAATTCGGGTTAGACTCTTGTTCACTTGACCTAAAGCTTTTCTGCTCATAAAGGTCAAGTGCAAATTTAGTAGTCTTCCTACCTATTTCACTTCTAGGAACACTGTGATAAACTAGCCGGCACTATTGGCCTGTGAGAATCAGACTATTATTCTGATTGCTGCTTTGACTCTGCTGTCCATTGTGGTGACCACACCCACCTTGCCTTTGGCAGTTGCATGCCAGGACTTGCCCCTCCCGCTTCCCCCCCTCCCCCCCCCCCCCCCCCCCGTTGCATTTAGGTTTCCCAAGGTTCCTACTCCAAGCTCTGGCCTATGGAGAAGAGTGATCACAAAGCTGTTCAAGGATGCCCAGGCTCTCCTCACAAATTTACTCCTCAGAGTAGTGGTGAGAGGTGTGTTCACTGGAACCTCCCAGGGTGGGTGAGTAGGTCTTAAATGACAAATTAACTCTAACATTCCAATCTCCCTAAGTCTTTGAATCTCTTCTTCTACAGTAAACAGAGGCAAGCCCTGCATTTCTAATTTGCTTCTTATAAACCACATTTTGGTCCACGTTTCAGTCAACCAATCAAATTGAGAAACAAAGTGAGAGCCCTTTCTAACACTTCAAATTCTACATATTAAATGCAGAATCTCTGCTTAGTGAGCCCATGTCAATTATTTTGGCCTAATACAACTTTATGTTCCTTCTGCCATTCTCTCACACCCATCATATCCATTCCCACACATTTCCTAGATTTCTGTCTGTATAAATTAGAAAACTCAAGTAGTTATTTTGGAGTGGAGCACATCTCCTCCTGGATCACACTCTGTACCCCATCTTTAGGGGCCTGCTGTGACTTGAGTCTAGTTATAGTCTAGAAACAAAGGAGGGTTGTGAAGTTGAGTCCCGAAGAGAATCAGCTTTGTTTTGCAAGGCAACTGTAATGACAGGTCATTATAATTTCCTCAGTCAGTGCAGGGATAACCCCCTCAGACATATACACAGTCACCCAGATTCTTGCTTCTTAGAAGTGGTTAATTAGAAGTATCCAATTGTGATGTTTTTCATATCTTTGTTGCCAGATCATTCCATGGACTATCATATCAGTGTCCTCTTTATTACTGGAAAAAGAGTCCTTAGGGTCTTTAAATTGAATCAGATTAGAAAGCTAATTCCAGAAACCCAAGAACCAATTCAGAAAACTCATCTTTAAGATTATTTTCCTCTAGAACTTCTCTCAGCAACACATTCTGTATTAGTCAGGGTTCTCCAGAGAATTAGAATCAATAGGATCTCTCTTTCTAGATAGATGATACATTGATATCTCTATAGACAGAAATATATATATATATATAGAGAGAGAGGCAGGAAAAAGCCTGTGAGGGAGGAAGAATTCTCAAGGGAAGGTCAAACTTTTTGTTCTATTCAGACCTTAAACTAATTGTGTCAAACCCACCCACATTAGACTTGGTTTCAGTGGAATTGAACTAAACCGAATTTTGCCCTCTCTCCTTTATTGCAAAAGCCTTTAATAAAGTCTTCCCTACCTGTATAACTTTGTCTGGTACAATTTTTCTTTGACAATACAGAAGGAACAATGTCAGTAATGTCCTTGTAGTAGAAAGAAATGTGGTATTTTTAAGTAACAAAAATGCTAGCAGGTTCTGTATGGTGAGGAAAAGGTCTGTGGAATAAGATTGTAGATGTAATCAGTGTCAAAGAATGTAGAGTCTTCACGGGTTCTTTGTGCAACCAGAAACTATTTGAGGATTGATTACTATGACATGATTCGGATTACGTTTTTAATGCTTCACCCCGGTTGTCAGATGGAAAATAAATTTTAATATTTCAATAGTAGAAGCAAAGATATCACTTTGTCAATAATTGACATAATTCAGGTGATTTGCGATTATTGGCTTATGGAATTATTGTGCTGAATATGGAGAGAATGAGTAAAATTCATAGTATATTTCAAAGGTAGAATTGGCAGATCTGGTTTGTAGACGAGAAAGATACAGAAAAAAAAGTTTTTTGCTTGAAAAATTATATCAACTCTATAGCTTGTATATTATTTCAATTATATCAACTAAAATTATGTTCAACAGCAGTAAATGAGAGGCAAAGTAACAGTGGCTTAAAAGGTATATTTTCGTTTCTTTCTCATATAAACTTCAGAAATGAACTCAGGCCTATGTTTCTCAAAGTTCTCAGAATCCTGGCTGTTTACGGCTCACCACTCTGCCATTTTAAGATATTTTCTTCATCTGCATCATCTAGGATGACAACATTTGCATTATAGACAACAATGCACATTAAAAAAAAAAAAACACAATAGCAGGGCATACACCAGCAATTGACTAAGGAAAGTTCCTGGAAACTGCCATGCAAAACTTCAACTTATATATCAATGGGCAGAGTTTAGATATGTGGCCACGTGTAGCTAATAGTTATTCTTGGTGTTAATATGACTAGCTAAAATTTGATTAGAATAGAAGACATGAAGAATGGATGTTGTGAGACTAAAAGGAGATTTAAAGAAACACTTAATCACAATCCTCTAATTCTACCCAGCCATAATATTGGCACATAGATGGCCAGGTGATTTAAGCCTCCATAATTAGCATCTTAATCTAGGATTACATAATAACATGCTAGCAAACGTCAGTCTCTCAATCTCCTATTTCAGAATTACTACATTAGGACGATTAAACTGACTATATCAGTTAAGAGAGTGATAACGTAATAGCTGAGATTTTGATAAAAGCTGGACATAGGAGAACGAGGAAGAGAGATCAGGATAAAGAGAGAAACTTAGTGACATAGAAGAATATCCTCAGTTCCCTTTTTCCCCTGATATTCCCTCTTTCTCTCTCAATTTTGAGCTTGATTACTTAATAATCAATAAGAGAAAAAATATCAAAACAACATCCACAAAAAGTAGGTTTAATGTAGGGGCTGGCCTCATGGTCAAGTGGTTAAGTTCATGTGCTCCACGTCGGCGGCCCAGGGTTTTTCTGGTTCGGATCCTGGGTGCGGACCTAGAACCTCTCATCAGGCCATGCTGAGGCAGTGTCCCATATAGCAGAACTAGAAGGACCTACACTCAAGTACACAGCTATGTACTGGGGATTTTGGGGAGAAGAAGAAGAAAAAAAAGATTTGAAGTAGATGTTAGCTCAGGTGCCATCTTTAAGGAAAAACAAAAGGATTAAGATAATAAAGAAGTAGAAGCATCATTTAAATATAATTCAGGGTATTAAAGTAATATTAACAAAATCAAAAGCTTGTATAAACTTTTAAAAATAAAATATTGGGACTAAAAGTGGAGGAAATTATGAATGGTACAGTGATTTAAATAATATTTTAGAAAATTATGAATAATCTTGTCAAATTTAGATAAAATTGCCAAATTCTATGTATATATTCCTACACATTTTATATATATATATATATATATATATACACAAACTAATTCAAGAAGAAACAGAAAACCTGAACAGTTTCTCTCAAATTAAGAATTTGAATCACGGGCCGGCCCGATGGCACAGCAGTTAACTTTGCATGTTCTGCTTCGGTGGCCCAGGGTTCGCTGGTTCAGATCCCAGGTGCGGACATGGCACAGCTTGGCAAGGCATCCCACATATAAAGTAGAGGAAGATGGGCACGGATGTTAGCTCAGGGCCAGTCTTCTTCAGCAAAAGAAGAGGAGGATTGGCAGCAGATGTTAGCTCAGGGCTAATCTTCCTCAAAAAAAAAAAAGAATTTGAATCAATTGCTAAGTATTTTTATACTGAGATGAATATTATTTTAAAATATTTGCCAAATACTCAAAAAAATATAATTCCAATCTTATACAAAATCGTGAGGGTATATTAAAAATGGAAACTGTCTTTAGGGTTTACGTTAATGTAGCATTGTTTTGTTTGGGTCTTTTCATAAAGCAGATGCCAAGATAGTAACTCCTGAGAAACAAAGGAGAAAGGAAAAGTTAAGTTCAGATTTTATATAAAATATACCAAACGTTTTTTCCAGCTTTATTGAGATGTAATTGATATGTAACATTGTGTAAATTTAAGGTGTACAAAGTGTTGATTTGATACATTTATATGTTGCAAAATGATTACCACCATATGTTAGCTAACATTTCTACCACATCACACAACTGCCATTTCTTTTCCGTAATGAGAACATTTAAGAGCTACTCTTTTAGCAACTTTCAAGTATATACTGTAGTACAGTATCATTATTTATAATCGTAATGCTATGCTAAGAGCACAAAATCCCTTACTTATAAATGTGTTATAGAAAATTAAGAAGTAGGGAAACCCTTACAACAATTTTTATAATGGCATCATAATTATCACATACAAACTGCATATAAAAGAACACAACATTCTAGACAAATTTCCCTATGTCTTTGGCTAAAACAAAATAACATTTAAAATATTAAAACTGTTATTAACCTGATCTTTAAATTCACTGTAATTTCTATCAAAATCCAAGTAGCACTTTTTGAGAAGCTGTATGAACATGTTCTGAAATATCTATGAAGAAATATAGAAAAATCTGGCAAAGCTGAGTAAAAAGGGAAGGTGATCCCTAAAAGATATTATATATTTCATGCTTAAAGTAATTTTAAACTTGTAATAATGGCAAAGAAAGAGACAGAGAGAAAGGAAGGAGAGAAATGATTCATATATATCTGGAAACCTGGTGTACAATAGAGCTGTCTTGACTACTCAGTGAGACAAAATACAATATTTAATCAATGATGTTTGGAAAATTGGCTAATTCTATGGGAGAAAATAAAATTGAATCTGTACTTTACAGGATTATATAAAAAGGAACTTCAGATATAATAATAAAACAAAAGGAATAACCAAAATAAATGTGAACTGAGAAAGCATTTTTCTAAACAATACACAAAAAGTGAAAAATAAGATAGGCCTTCTAGGTCACTATTAATACTTGGGCTTTAAATCTGAGTGAGATAAAAAGTTACTAAATAGTTCTAAGTCAAATGACGTGATATGACTTGGGTTTCAAAAGTACCACTGTGTCTACGGTATTAAGATTGGTTTCTAATGAGGCAGGGATGGAAGAAGGAGATAAATTACGAGGGTACCACATCAATCCAGTGGTCAGATGTGCAGGCTCGACTAGGATGGTAGCAAAGAAGGTTGTGTGAAGTGGTTGTTTTTATGACATATTTAAAAAATAGAGCTAATGATATTTCTTGAAATATCTGATATGAGGTGTATGAAGAAAACCAGAGAGGGTAAATCATTAGTTTTTGGACAGAGAGGCAGAGAGAATAAGGTTGCCAAAGGTGGGAAGACTGCAAGATGAAGTAGATTTGGTGGATGAGAAGTTCAGTTTGAGTCCTGTTAATTTTAAATGTCTTTTCAAGTGGAGATATTTGAGTTTGAAGTTCAAAACAGAAGTGTTTGTGATATAAATTTAAGAATCATCGAAATGTAGATGATATTTAAAGATGTGGGTGAGATTGGATGAGATTAACTTTGGCAACGGTAGAGACAGAGGAAAGATACAGAGGATCCAATCTCACATCTTTCTCAATTTTAATTGGGACTTTTTATTTTCAAATATAACTTACTTTACTCTCTGCATTATATACAGTATCATACATAACATGGGCCACTTAGACAAACTCAACACATATATATTAATAAATAAATACAAAATATTTCATTATAAATGGAGTAAAATTGTCAAATGGCATCAAAATATGTGTGATTATGAACCACAAAAAAGAAACTCCTAGGAATTTTCCTAGATGTGCCCAAGAATTAGAGTTGAAAAAGAACTCAGAAATCGGCTTTCCCAATTTGTAAGATCTGGAAAAGGATATTGCCATGCCCCAAATTAATCAACTAATTAGTGAAATATTAGGACATTAGCTCAAATTTCCCGAATCCTAATCCAATATCTCTTCTACTCCAAAAAGCACAGTATAGATATCTCTGGATATAAAAATAATTTTAAAAATTGAAAAATTATTTGTATGAACATGAGACTAATTAATAGTTCATTTAAGGTTTAATAACCAAATGTAATTTCTATTTTATGAATATGTCTTCATTTATTTATTTTAAGTAAAACAGTTTTGAAACTTTAATCGTGAAACAAACTCAAAGATTTTTCTGAAGTATTTTAATGCTCAAAAAAGAAGCTCTCTATGCTGATTGCATTCTATATTGTGTACAAGATAATCTCTTTTTAATAAGTTTTCTACTTTAAATTTAATGTTAACTGTTCTTTAATTCTACTTCATAATTTTACTTTCACATGCTACAGAAATATAAAATTAGCATCTTGAAAACTATGACTTCAACATGAATACGAATGAGAAAAATAAATGGAAATTTTTTACTTGAAAGTAGTTGATATACCAAATACTATATATAGAAAATATAAGTGTACGAAACTCAGAAGAATTGAATTTATCTACATGTTTTTTTCAGCAAAATAACAAGATAACATGACAACATCACATGCAAATCATTACTAACATATTTAAACATTCCATATTTCCAGTACTGAATATATAAGTAACGATTAAATAAGTAGGCAGTATGAAAGGTTTTAATGCCAACATCAGTACAATGTTAAAAATGCATTCGACATGAATTTTTGAAGGTATGTGTAGCTGTACTGAAAGAAATGTGCTATAAAATATAGTGTTACATTTACTTGGCCTTTGACCTTGCTTAGAGGAGTGGATTGATTTTCCTCTGGAATAATGACACAAATATATTTATGTGTCCTGATTTATTTTCTTTTGCTGGTTTCATTTGTCATTGACTTCTTATCAACAACATACAGAATTAGGCAAAAACTAGAAATGGAGAATTTTAAAAATACTGATATTTAATCATATTTTGGCCTTCCTAGTCTCTGTTAAGAATTTATCTATGCCTCTTGACACATACATGTCACAAAAAATGATGATATTAATCTAATGCTGTCCAGAGAGTTCCCTGTAGTATAGAAGTTATTTGATTACTACATTTTATTTTATTTTACTTTTTACTGGGGAAGATTGGCCCTGAGCTATCTGTTGCCAATCTTCCTTGTTTTGCTTGAGGAAGTTTCACCCTGAGCTAACATCCCTGCCAGTCTTCCTCTGTTATGTATGTGGGTCACCACCACAGCATTGCTGCCAGTGAGTGATGTAGGTTCACACCCTGGGACCAAACCTGGGCCACCACAGTGGAGCATGCCAAACTCAAACACCAGACCATGTGGCTGGCCCCTGATACCTACATGTTAAATATATAACAATAAACTTTAAAAGGCCTATTCAATTCTTTCATATAATATAGTGAATACTTAGTGGATTCTCATATGAAGATACAAATTCTATTATATTTGGTGTGTTCACATGTTTCCATGAACTGTTTTCTTTGTAGCAAATGTTTAGGATTTTTTTGTTTGTGTTATTTTGTCTTGTTTTGTTTTTCTAGTAATACTGCTGAGACTCTACAAACAATACTAAAGGAAAATACAAATCACTTTCTTTAGCAAACTGTGTAATAATATATAACCACTCATTGTCTTTCTTCAAATTCTAATTTTCAGTTCAGTACATATCACTTGAACTATTTCTTATATGCTTTACCAGCAAGGAGTAAAAAAAAAAAAGGAATAAATAAAACCTGCCATTTAAACTTAGTCTCAATCTCATTATAAAAATTATAACTAAAGAGAATAAATACATTATCTAGAAAGGTAGAAAGATTAAAAAAAACATTGTGTAAGTGTGAAAGTTTTAGAAAGTATTGGACATTCTACAAGCTAAATTGCAATTCTCTGCATTTATACATATTTACATGTTTATATTCTGTTTTATTCTACAGTATGTATCTATTATTATATGTTGCATTGTATATTCTCTTCAGAGTTTAATACATACTATTGACCCTCAGAAGTTCAGGTGATTGAGCTCTTCAATTCTACTTAGTTTAAGAGATAATTTGCATAATTTCTATGGGGAAATTATATTTAAGACACTTACTTGTTTGACACAACTGTAATGTAAATATCTACATGGACACAAAAATGTAAATATAAGCAGGATGATGTCAAGACAGTGGTGTAGGAGGACTCTGAGCTCACCTCAACTGCAACTGGCCCCACCCAACAGCAAATCCTTGGGCAATCTATAGGCCAACTCAGGCAGGGTGCCAGGAAACTCTGCACTCCCATGACTGGGTCTGCCTCTGTGGGGTAGAGTCTGTGCAAGGAGCTGGAGGAGTGTATGGAGCATAGGTAGAGTGTGTGGGGCCTCTGCAATGGAGCAACTGGGTCTGCATCAGTGGGTCAGGTTATGCACACAGGACAGGACTGTGTTGATGCAGTATGTGGACCTGTGGGGGTTGGGGCTTGTCAGCCTCAGCAGATATGTGCTTATCAAGCAGCCAGATAGGGGATTAGCCCCACCTTCCAAGGCCTGAAACAATTGGGTGCTTCAATGCCTGGGGCCAGCCCCACTCAGCCACAATCCTGAGAGAGCTGAAAACAAAGAGCCTTGCAGGCCAGAGGCCTACAGCAATTGTTAGCCCCTGAGACTATCAACCAGCCACACTGAGGGCCTACTCACTTTACAGAAAATCTACAACATGAATGTGCTATTTGACCTTGCAGCCAAATGCACTGGGCCTCCCCACAACTGACAAAGTGACTGAAGGGCCCATAGCAGCTGCATGAAGCTGAGCATTATAACCAGCCAGCCAGGGGGACAGCCTAGCCTCCTGAGGCACCTGCAGCAAAAGCAACCCTGCCACAACAGAAGGACAAATGTAGCCCACAAAGGGGATACTCCTGGATCATTTGGAACTGGGCTGAGAGGGAAGCACACTGCTGGGCCTCATAAGGCATCCCTTACATAAGGCTACCTCTCCAAGATTGGAAGATGTAGTTGACCTACCTAATACATAGAAGCTCAGAGAAAGAGGCAAAATGAGGAGACAAAGGAATATGTTCCAAGTAAGGGAATAGGACAAAACTCCAGAAAAAGAACTAAATGAAACAGAGATAAACAATCTATCCGACAAAGAGTACAAACTAATAGTGATAAGGATGTTCACTGATCTTGGGAGAAAAATGGAGGATCTCAGTGAGAACTTCAAGAATGAATTGCAAAATACAGAAAAGAATCAATCAGAAATGAAGAATACAATACTGGAATTGAAAAATTCATTAGAGGTACTCAAAAGCAGAGCAGATGAAACAGAAGAACAGATCAGCAAGCTGGATGAAAGACTAGAGGAAACCATCCAAGTAGAACATATAGAAGAAAAAAGAATGAAAAGAATGAAGACAGTCTAAGGGACCTCTGGGACAACATCAAGTGCACTAACGTTCATATTATAGGTGTCCCAGAAGGAGAAGAGAGAAACAAAGGTGCAGACAAGCTATTAGAAGACATAACAGATGAAAACTTTCCTAACCTAAGGAAGGAAACACCAAATAAGATAAACCCAAAGAGGCTAACATCAAGACACACAAATGGTGAGAATTAAAGATAAAGAGACAATCATAAAAGCCAGAAGAGAAAGGCAACAAGTTAAATATAAAAGAATCAGTTGAATTCTCAGCAGAAGCCTTGCAGCTTAAAGTGCTGAAAGGAAAAAAGCTGCAGCTAGAGAATAGTCTATCTGGCAATATCATTCAGAATGCAAAGAGTGATGATAAAGAGTATCTAAGACAAGCAAAAAGTAAAGGAGTTTACCAGCAATAAGCCAGCCTTACAAGAAATGCTAAAGGGACTTAAGTGGAAAAGGGATGACCGCAAATAAGAATAAGACAGTTATTTTGAAAAAAGAAATAACATCATTGGTAAAGGCAAATATACAGTAAAGGCAGCAGATCAACCACCTATGCAGCTAATATGAACATCAAAAGATAAAAAACCAAAATTATCTATTTTCATGGTAAGAGGGTATCGGATACAAACATACAAAAAAAGAGGTTATATATGATATCAAAAATGTAAAATGTGGGATGAGGGGAGTAAAAGTGTAGAGGTTTTTTTTTTTAAGATTTTATTTTTTTCCTTTTACCCCCAAAGCCCCCCGGTACATAGTTGTATATTCTTCGTTGTGGGTTCTTCTAGTTGTGGCATGTGGGACGCTGCCTCAGCGTGGTTTGGTGAGCAGTGCCATGTCCATGCCCAGGATTCGAACCAACGAAACACTGGGCCACCTGCAGCGGAGTGCGTGAACTTAACCACTTGGCCACAGGGCCAGCCCCAAAAGTGTAGAGCTTTTAGCAAGAGGTCAAACTAAACAAACCATCAACTTAATATGGATTGCTATACAAGTAGGTTATTACATATGAATCTCATGTTAATCACAATCCAGAAACCTATCATAAAGACAGAAAAAATGAAGAGAAAGAAACCCAAACATAATACTAAACAAGGAAGGTAAGAGAGCAAGAGAAGAAGAAAGGAACAGAGAAGCACTACTAAAACACCCAGAACGAAGGTAACAAAATGGCAATGAGTACTTTCTTATCGATAGCTACTTTAAATGTCAATGGACTAAATGCTCCCATAAAAGGGCATAGTGTGAATGATTGGATAAGAAAACAAGAACCATATATATAATACATACAAACGACACCCTTCAGACCTAAAAACACTCACAAAGTGAAAGTGAAGAAATGGAAAAAGATACTCCATGCAAATGGCAATGAAAAGAAAGCTGAGGTAGTAATACTTATATCAGACAAAATAGACTTTAAATAAAAAGTGTAATGTGAGACAAAAGAAAGGCATTGCATAGTGATAAAGGTAACAATCCAACAGTAGGAGATAACACTTATAAATATCTACGCAGCCAAAGTAGGAGCACCTATATACATAAAGCAATTACTAAGAGACATAAAAGGAGAATTAGAAAGTAACATAATAATAGTAGAAGACTTTAACACTCCACTTACAATAATGGATAGATCATCCAAACAGAAAATCAGTCAGGAAACATTGGCCTTAAATGACACATTAGATCAGACAGACTCAGTAGATTTGTACAGAACATTTCATCCAAAATCCTCAGAACACAAATTCTTTTCAAATGCACATGGAACATTCTCCAGGATAGATCACATACTAGGTCAAAAAGCAGGTGTTAATAAATTTAAGATAAAAATAATTCTAAGTATCTTTTCTGACCACAATGGTATGAAATCAGAAATCAACTATGGAAGAAAATCGGAAAGCCATAAATACGTGGAGATTAAACAAAATGCTACAGAACAATGATTTAGTCAATGAATAAATCAAAGGAGAAATCAAAAAATACCTGGAGACAAATGAAAATGAAAATATGACATGCCAAAATTTATGGGATACAGCAAAAGCAGTGCTAAGAGTGAAGTTTAGAGCAATATAGGCCAACCTCAACAAATACGAAAAATTTCAAATAACAATCTAACAGGGCACTAAAAGGAAATGGAAAAAGAACAGAAAAAGCCCCAAACAAGTAGAAAGAAAAAAACACTTAAAGCAGAAATAAATGAAACAGACACTAAAAATAAAATTAAAAAATCAATGAAACTAAGAGCTGGTTCTTTGAAAAGATAAACATAATTGACAAACCTTTAGCCAGGCTCACAAGAAAAAAAGAGAGAAGGCTCAAGTAAATAAATAAGAAATTAAAGGGGAGAAATTACAATGGACACCTCAGAAAAGCAAAAGATTATCAGAGAATACTATCAAAAGCTATATGCCAATAAAATGGATATTATAGAAGAAATAGATAAATTCTTAGAATCATACAACCTTCCAAAACTGAATTAAGAAATAGAGAATTTGAATAGACCAATCACAAGTAAAGAGATCAAAACTGTAATCAAAAACCTCCCCCAAAATACAAGTCCTGGACCAGATGGCTTCCCTAGTGAATTCTACCAAACATTCAAAAAAGACTTAACTTCTTCCCTTCTCAAACTCTTCCAAAAACTTGAAGAGGACAGGAAACTTTCTAACTCATTCTGCAAGGCCAACATATCTCTCATACCAAAACCAGACAAGGACAAAAACAAAAAAAAAGAAAATTATAGGCCAATATCACTGATCAACATCAATGCAAAAATCCTCAACAAAATACTAGCAAATTGAATACAATAATACATTAAAAAGATCACACATCATGAACAAGTGGAATTTATTCCAGGGATGCAGGCATGGTTCAACATCTGCAAATCAATCAATGTGATACACCACATTAACAAAATGAAGAATAAAAATCACATGATCGTCTCAACAGATGCAAAGAAAGTATTTGACAAGATAGAGTATCCAATTATGATAAAAATTCTCAATCATAGGACATAGAAGGAAAATACCTCAACATAATAAAGGCCATATATGACAAACCTACAAGTAGTATCATTCTCAATGGAGAAAACCTGAAAGCTATTCCTCTAAGAACGAGAACAAGGCAAGGATGCCCACTTTCACCACTCTTATTTAACACAGTACTGTAAGTCCCAGCCAGAGCAATAAGGCAAGGAAAATAAATAAAAGGGATCCAAAGTGGAAAGGAAGAGGTGAAACTGTCATTATTTGCAGATGACTTCATTTTATATATAGAAAACTCTAAAGAATCCACCAAAAATATTTTAGAAATAACAAATGAATACAGTAAATTTGTAGAATATATAATAAACATACAAAATCTGATGTGTATCTATACACTAACAATGAAGTAGAAGAAAGAGAAATTAAGAATACAATGCCATTTGCAATTGCAACAAAATAAAATACCTAGGAGTAAACACAACCAAATAGGTGAAAGATCTGTACCCTGAAAACTAGAAAACCTAATGAAAGAATTCGAAGAAGATACAACAATTTGGAAAGATGTTCTGTGTTCTTAGATTGGAAGAATAAATAGAGTAAAAATGTCCATACTTCCCAAAGCAATCAACAGATTGAATGCAATGTCTCTCAAAATTCCAATGGCACTTTCACAGAAATAGAACAAAGATTCCTAAAATTTATATGGAACAACAAAAGATCTTGAATAGCCAAAGGAATCCTGAGAAAAAAAGAAGAAAGTTGGAGATATCACACTCCATGATTTCAAAATGTACTGCAAAGTTTTACTAATCAAAATAGCATGGTTCTGGCACAAAATCAGACACACAGATCAATGGAACAGAAGTGATAGCCCAGAAATGAAACCACACATCTATTATAGCTAATTTTCGACAAGAGAGCCAAGAACACACAATGGAGAAAGGAAAGTCTCCTCAATACCTGATGGTGGGAAAACTGGACAGCTACATACAAAAGAATGAAAGTAGATCCTTATCTTACAAAAATTAACTCAAAATGGATTAAAGACTTGAATGTAAGACCTGAAACCATGAAACTTGTAGAAGAAAACATAGGCAGTATGCTCCTCAACATGGGTCTTAGCAGCACATTTTCAAGTACCATGTCTGACTGGGCAAGGAAAACAATAGAAATAATAAGTGGGTTGCAAACTAAACCTCAAACTAAAAAGCTTCTGCATAGCAAAGGAAATCAACAACAAAACAAAAAGACAACCTAACAGTTGGGAGAAGATATCTACAAACCATATAGCTGATAAGGTGTTAATATCTAAAATATATAAAGAACTCATATATTTCAACAACAACAAAACTAAGAACCCAACTAAAAAATGGGCAAAAGATCTGGACAGATACTCCTCCAAAGAAGATATACAGATGGCCAACAGGCACATGAAAATATGTTCAACATCACTCATTATCAGCAAAATGAAAATCAAAATGACAATGATCTATCACCTCATTCCTATCAGAATGGCTGTAATTAACAACACAATAAAGAACAAGTGGTGGAGAGGATGTGGAGAAAAGGAAACTCTCATATACAGGTGGTGGGAGTGCAGACTGGTGCAGCCACTATGGAAAACAGTATGAAGCTTCCTTAAAAAATTAAGAATAGAACTACCATACGATTTAGCTATTCCACTGTTGAGTATTTATCCAAAGAACATGAACACATGCATGCATAAAGACACGTGCACCTCTATGTTCACTGGGGCATTATTCACAATAGCAAAGACTCAGAAGCAACCTAGGTGCCCATCAAAGGACAAATGGATAAAGAAGATGTGCAATACATGCGTGATGGACTACTACTCATCGATTAGAAAAGATTACATCTGACCATTTGTGACAACATGGATGGATCTTGAGGGTATTATGCTAAGTGAAATAAGTCTGAAGGAGAAAGTCAAATACCATATGATCTCACTCATAAATAGAAGATTCAAACAACAGCAACAAACAAACACATAGAGGCAGAGATTGGATTGGTGGTTACCAGAGGGAAGGGAGGAGGGCGGACGGTGAAAGGGATGATTAGGCATACGCGTGTGGTGATGAATTGCAATTAGTCTTTGGGTTGTGAACATGATGTAATCTACCCAGAAATCAGAATACAATAATGTATACCTGAGATTTATGTTTTAAACTAATGTTACTGCAAATGAAAAAAAAAATTATTTTAAAAGAAATATAAGCAATTATATAGTAGCAATTTACAACTCGAAAACATCAAAATGAACATTGTTCCTATTGCTGATTATCATTTTGAAATTTTCAAATAAAGTGATATGAATAAGAATCATTTGAATGACTTTGCATGTGCAGTGTAGAAGTAAAAAATACAAGTAGAAGAATACAAGACAAATGGCAAACTGGATCCTGAGCTTTAGAATTTAACAGCAATTGCTTATCTAAAAAAATATCCTGTGATCAATAGAAAAAGGTTTATAGCAGTCAGTTCAAGCCGTGACACTTAATTTAAATTACCTTCCATTTAAAATACATTAAAATTTATTTCAAAATGCATGCAATATTTTTCTGTCAAAATGATTTGAGAGAATCAAAACACCAAAAACACTCAAAGCTTCCTTTGAATTAGGATATTTCAGTTGTAGAGAAGGAACGTCAGACATTTTGAGAATTTATAAATACTCTTCAAGAAACATTTCCATATTTAGAGAACGTCACATCCCTAATTGTTTTACTGTGGCTCAGGTATAATTAATTCAGATTATATTTTAGTTTTGCTCAAATATTTTTCAAAACTCCAGTATCTCCTGTATCAGTTCCCTGACGATGTTACCTTGCTTAAATTTATTTTTTCTCACACCCTGTCTTAGATGGATGATAAAAAACTATTCTTTTTGTTGCATTTTAATGGCACCTTTTCTGTAGTTATTAGCTCTAAGTATCTGGCCACATTACCCTCATCAAACGATTTATTCATACTCCATCTATCTTCCTATGCGGGGATTTTGCACAGTCCTAAATTCCCATCAGAGTGCTACAACTCATCCTAATTTCACTTTAGACTCTAGTTATCATAATTTGATTAATGAATCAACACTCTGAGTTCAAATTTTTGCTTTGAAATCTTACCCAATTTTGTTGAAAAATGTGCTTTTTTTCCCCCCATGACCTGGGATCCTCCTCTAAACCTGTTCCTATTATTGAATAATTGCTACCCAATACCAATGCTCGTTTATGTTAGTTTCCTACAACTATGTTTTACTTTTTTTCATTATGCCTAATGTCAAATCACTCTGTAATCTTGGTCTTCCAGATACAGACCCCCCCACCCTCCCCCCGGCTTACTTTCTTTTAGGAATCCACGTCACATGGCACTTTCCTTCCTGACCACTTCTGTCTCACATTTCTTGCTCATGTATATGTTATATGCCTTGTTTATGTTACCTTTTCTCAACAATATCTTGCTCAAGTAGATATTTCTTGTTTGCAAGTCTCAGATCCTTCGATTTTGACTTATTGCTCTAAATAAACATATATTAGGGAATCGTCTTACGTCAACTTTGACTAATATGAAACTGTCACTAAAAGAATTGATCATATTTAATAAGCCAAACAGCAAGCCATCAGAATTGAAGAATATAATAATCAAACGTCAGAACGTATAAGTCCTCCATTGTGCAACCGTCTGGGGGTTAGGACCTCAAAAGCTTGCCTCATTCTCTACTCATTTTCCTATACGTGAATTTATGGTAAAATAGTCCTAAATTCTAAAAAAAGTATTTCTTTTGCTATTAGTTTTATAATATGTGTGTATGTGTTCCCTGCGAATTCACTCATTACTCATTTCTCTGTGTAATATTTTTAATCACGCTTCATTACAGGGATAAAACTTTTGTTCTAGACATTATTGATACATAAATAGAAACATACTTTATAGCTTACTTTTAAGTGTGATTCATAACTACCAAAATTGTGAGCTTCTAATTTTGTATTTATGTCATTATAAAATATCAAAGAAATACTTAAATTTAATGTTTAAAAACTGTATCTATAGACGATATTTATAAATACATATTTACATAAATATATAATTTTATTTTTCACTCAGGCATTTCCACAGAAGAAGATCCTGAGTTTAACGGATATTTAGTAAGCTTTTTCACTTCACTTCACAGTGTTTGTTAAAATTCTTTACCTCAGGATCCAGCTTGAGAGTTCCATCGGGAATTCAGCTTGCTTTTCAGAACTCCTCCAGCATGCAGAGCTGCTGTTTATTTGAGATTTGCTAATGTCCTCACAGAGTCAATGCAAAAAAACGAAAAAAAAATGCTGTGTTTGTGATTTTTGAATCAGAAAGCTGCTGGCACTGAAAAATGAAGAACAACAAATCCTTGCATGCTGGCACACTCCCAACAGCACCTAACTATTAACACTAAATCGTTCTGAGCCAAACGTACTTTCCGAAGATTTGATCTCTTACCTAAAGTGACGTGGTTTGTCAAAAAACATATACAGGTGCATTTTTAAAGAATGAAAATAGGTGCAAATTTCTTTTCTTCAAAATGACCATAACTACTTTAAGATGACAATATATTAAAGTAGCAAATATTTTTGCTTGATAGAGTTAGCTTTGCTGTTGTAATCTTGATTTCTATATTGAAATTCTATTACTAAAATTTGTCTCTATTTTAATTTTTTTTTTGTGTGTAGGATGTTCTACTTTGTGGGTTAAATAGAAAGCAATATAAAGTTGTGTACTTAGTAGAAGCAGACACATTCCAATTCTATCAGGAAAAAAAGTGTTGACATTACAAATAATCTGAAGAAACTTCTCTATTACATACATGTGTGTGTGTGCCAAGGTACGTGTAAACACTGTTTTATCACTACTGTGATACCATTTTAAGTGCCCTGTATTCTGACTAGTCACAGAACAGCAGCCAAGTGGAAATGACAGTGACTGACAATTACAGAAGAAATAAAATGGCTTCCAGAAGTGTACTGAGACCTGTGGACCTCAATCAACTGAACTACAAACCCATTAAAGGACTTAATTTTGTGCATCCAACTGTGAGATATATTTACCATTACACTGACAAAACTATAGATAATAAATGCAGCCTGTAATACAAGTCTCCAGCTAGTAAGTGTGTTCCCTATGTTGAATAATCTAACAGTCTAACATGGTTTATAGGCAAAAACTTGCAACATGGTATAGAGCTTTAAAGAAAACAATGGCTAAGATAAATGACTAAAATTATCACATGGTCCAAAGGAAGACAAACTTCAAAGGAAAAAATGTTCATCACCACATTCAAACATTCTAATCACTCTAATATTAAAAAGATATGCTTAATTGTTTTAAATTAAAGTCGATTTTGAAATTGGCAAGGTCACAAAAGAGGAAGGGATGACCACTAACTTTAAAACAGGTTTGTCCAAATTCCATGTGTCTTGGAGATTGGTACATTTTAGAAATGGTTCATTTGCCAAAGCTTTCTTCCTTAAAGAGGAGATGATACATACTATAATTTGTACTAAAAGCTTCCAGTTGATTATTTTATTTTCTCTTAAAACCTTACATACACAATGAATTTTCCAGTGGTAGAACAAATTGACTGTTTAAAAGTTCATAACAGAAAGGCAATGATTCATTCACTCACTCATTTATTCATTGGAAAATATTCATTAGGACATCACTGTGTGCCATAGACTTGTTGGAGAGTCGTGGTTGAAACAATTCATGTGAACACTTAATATGATTTTTAACAAGTGTTATTAAAAATGACAATGAAAGCTCATTCATTCAAAAGAATGAGAAAAAGTTATGCAAAGGAAATTTAAACTTTGAGTGTATTTTCTCACAGGTATACACAATTCAAGTGGAAATAATATAGATAGATGAAAACTCCGCTTAGTTTTCATCAGTAATTCTTCATCAATAATTTTCTATGATGAATGGCTCTTATTCTTGTGTTAATTTGACTATTTTTCCAATATGCCTGTTCGAGAATTTCAGCAATCATCATCAATTTTTACCTCAAAACCTATAAAAATATAATTTATTTTAATTTATTTTGGCATTGTAATTGCTGACTGGGAAGCAAAATAAACAGACTGCAGCTAATGCATGCATCTTCTACGCTAGAAAGAAGCACATGATGATTAATTATTATAAGCACCTCACGATAAAATGAGCTGTAACTAAAGAGATGAGGGAAAACTGATCAGCATAAAGTTTAAGAAAAATCCAAAATAATCATCTATTATAATCCTTTTATTTCCTTGATTTGAAGGCAAATGGGAAGATATGGATGCTATAGTATAAATATCTAGTTAATCTCGCAGTGATTAATTTGGAACGGCAGAAGAAAAAATACAACACAACCACTAAATAAATATATGGTATATGATTTCAAATAATTTTTTAGATAATCAATTTGTATTTCCTATATGTTCATAAAAATATATGCTATATATACTTATATATATATATAGCATATATATACCATATACCCACATGGATAGACACAAACACAGTATGTGTCTATGTGTTTGACAATAACAATTCATATTATGTTATGGCAGTTTTACTACTGACCTTCTTTAAAATATGCTTTTCCCACCTGTGTTATGTGTCCTCCTAGAGTGTGACTAAGAACAGTAAATGAATGTTTATATAATACTTGTATATTATGTTATATATTCATATTTATATAGAATTCTCTGTGCACAGTGCTAGGGAGATATTGGATGCAGAGTTTTGTATTTCTTCGAGTGATACGAGGAATAGAAGACTAAAAGTACTAAGATGTCTACGTAAAATGGTATTTGACCTGTACATAATTTTTAAATCAGAACATGAATGCAGTCACTGCTTTAGGAATAAAAACATGAAAGGAATTCTACAAAAGAATAGGCTAAGTTTATTAAGAACCTACTATAGCTGAAAAGTACTGCATAGTTTTACTTTCAAAAAAGTTTTTAAGGAGGATAGTATTATTTTTTTCATTGTATTATGAGAGAAAGCTAAGCCTAGAGAAGTTAAATGACTTCCTGAATTCGAGGTAGTGACTGATATAATCAGAAAAAAGAGACATCATTGAATTTCAGTCAGGAATTCAGTATGCCTTTTATTTTTCAGTTCTGTGTGATTTTTTTATTGAGGCATAGTTGATATATAGCATTTTCATACATACAACATAATGATTTGATATTTGTATATATTGCGAAATGAGCACCACAATAAGTCTAGTTAACATCCATCAACACACATGCAAGTTACAAAATTTTATTTTCTTGTGATGAGACCTTCTAAGATCTACTCTCTTAGCAGCATTCAAGTAGGCGATGTGGTATTATTTACTACTGTCACCATGCTGTACATTATATCCCTGCAACTTATTTATTTTGTAACTGAAAGTTTGCAACTTTTGACCTCCTTCAACTTGGCTTTCTCTGCTTAGCAGGACTGTTGTCCTTACTTTATATCCTCTATCAAAGTTCTGTTTGTTTTCTCCACTTCATTTCTGCCATCCACTGAAATGCGCTGGGGAGCAGAACGATTGAGAAACAAAAATTCAAAAACGGTTGGAGTTGTGAACACTGTCAGCCTCCATGTTGTGATATTCCTTGAGTGATTGGACTCATTGATAGCAGCAATACCCCTCTGAGCTCTTTTCCTATGTCCTACAATGGAAATATGACCCAGAAAATGTCCAGTGAATGGCTCTATTTACAGAAGGCTGCCTCTACTCTTTCTTTATCTGAGTCATACATTGCCAGTGATTTTTATTCTGGTGCCGAAGATATGTTATATTCTAAACAACCTAATCACAAAAGACCAAGCTAACTCATATTACCATAAATTATATCTTTAAACTTTAATTCTAGTTGGGAAATAAAGTTTTTCCCTGATGTTCAGTAATCATTTTAAAAGTCTCTGCTTTTAATCCATAAGGATTATATAAGATATTATGCTTATAGTTAAAATTTTTATGCATTATCTTACCATGTACATTTACCTTCTATGTGTAAAATTTAGGAATTTATGGGATGAGCCTAATTCCATGATTTAGTGCATTCTCTAGTTAATAAATAACCTACTGTACTTTATTGAACAGTTAATCCATTCTATTAATATACATATTCATGCCTTTTGTACTGAATGTGTTCCACATATTCTTATATTTAAACAATTAACAATGTCAAACCATATAAAATGTTATAATTAATAAGATAAATAAAAACATTTTATTCAAAGTACTGGTCATCTTTTATCATTATGTACTTTCCCAATAATTGTATTCGGATAGAACTATATAGTAGAAGCCTTGACATTAAAAGGAAATCCTTATATTAGGTCAGGCTAAGCACCTCTGATCTAGCAAATTCTTTTCTCAATATTAAGTTATCAGGGAAGACATACGATTAATTAAAATATAGTTTTATGAAAGGATGTCAGGAAGGTACTTCATCCGAGAATTGCACATCCTGAAGAATAATGCCAGCTGCCCTTCTACACTTTGACATTCATGTCCATCAGCACATCTCTCATCTAGTTAGATAATCCTGGATAAATACTGAGAGATTAGCACTTTCAACCAATGTTGTATATTTTCTAGTCCATTAGGAATATCTTTATTATATTATTGAGTGACATAGCTCTCCATTTCAGTAGACTCTTATATTTTTCTCTAATTCTAGATTGCTTTGCTGGATTATATTTTAAGATTTACTGCTTCTCCATAATCCATAATGACACAGGTGAATCTCATCGAATTTCAAAGCCCACATAGACAGCATCTGTGAAGACACCCTATAAGTAAATAATCTTGTTCAAGATGCTTTCATGTTTTTGTTTCATGGCAGACCAACCCTTTCTTGCCCTTGATTCTAGGGTTGACTTTATTTTAGGGACTATTTTCAAATATTTAAAATAGTTTTATTTGCAATAATTTATGCGTTGCCAATTTGTCCCAAAGATTGAAATTTTCTTACAGGAGATTTTTAAGTTGCATTTATAAATTTTTCAGCATGTGCAGAAACAATAGGAAAGCAAATTGTCCTGTGAATAGAATATTATAGAGTTTATTCATAGTTTTTATATGTTAGAAATGGAGACAGAGTGATGTCGGATAAACGTTTTAAAATTCAGTTATATTTTCTTTAATATGTATAATATATTAGAGATAATTTACTGGCCAAGAAGAACTGAGCAGAGTAGGTATTGATTCCCACAAATTGCTAAACTGTTTCTAATTAAGAAAGAGTTGTTGAGTTAAAAGGAATATACAAGTGTACGAGTTAGTCACTGGCAAATACATTGATAGAATATTCTGCCTTTCTTCTGCTGTGACGTTGGGACAGGACCAGGCAGGGGTCCTCCTCTGCCTTCAAGCCAGTAATAAGCATTTGCTCTCACACAAAGCACAAATCTCCATTGGTAGCTCATTTCGCTTAAGTTTCTCCTCACTGAAATTTTACTCCTCACTGCTTCTATAGATCTTCAATAGATGGGTTTAAGAACATATTAGACATAAAGACAGATTTAGTGAAATGAAAGAACAATAGAAAACGTACATCCTGAAGCAAAGAAACCAAAATGATGAAAAGTGTGTAAAAAGTGAAAGACGTGGAACAAAGCAAAAAGGTTCACTACATTAATCTAAGCTCCAGATGGAGAAGAGAGAGAAAATGAGGTAGCAGCAACATTTCAATAGACAAGAGCAGATGAAAAGAAATCAACCCAAGAATTCAAGAAATTCTGGAGGGACCAGACAAGGTATGTAGCACACCATACCTGGATATATCATAATAGAACAAATGAAAACTAGAATCAGAGTGAAACATATAAAAAGTTGTCAGAATTGGAAAAAATAGGCACATTCTATTACTATCTTCAAAGTAACAATAGTAAGCCTAAAAACTGCCTTCTGAACAGAAATGATGAAAAGCAGAAGAAAATGAAAGGACATTTTTAAAGGGCTGAAAATAATATCAATAGGAAATTCTACTCCCAACCCCCTCTCAAAATTCTTTAAAAGATAAAGGCAAAAATAAAACGTTCATTCAGATGAATTAAAAAATGAACAGCATTTATCACTGTATCCAAAGAAATGTTAATCATCTTTCTGGCAGGCAAAAACATCTGAGAGAGAAATAGGGAACTATAGTATGAAATATAAAGCAACACAGGATTTAACTATATGGATAAATAAGAAATGAATACTGACTCTAAAAAAAGAGACAAAATGATGCAGAATTAAAATTCATGAGAACAATAATGCCAAAGGCAGTAATGAGGTAAATAAAATTCAAGGGAGCTAAGGCTCTAGCATTATGCAAAATAAGATCAAATATAATTATTTCTGTTCAACGCAATAAGTTAAATTCTTCATGTTGTAATCTCTAGCCATCCTTACAAAAATTATTTTAAAAATAAGAAATTACAAGTTAATAGACAAAATAAAATAGTAGTGACGAGTTGACTTTAAAGGAGCAAAAGGAATATTCAATACAAAATGAACAGTCAATTATAAAACAAATTTTCATAGTAGACATAAACTGAAGTATATAAGCAATTACACAAAATACAAGTGAATAGATATTAAAGTAAAAGGTTAAAATAATCAGAGTGGGTAAAATAACAAAAACCATGTATTTGCTGCACACAAGAGCCACATGAAGGGAAATTGGGGAAGAAAGGATGAAAAATCTATACTATGCAAACTCTAATCATAAGAAAGCTGGTGTAGATATGCTGATATTTGACATACAGGCACACCCAGGACCTATGGCGGGTTCGGTTCCAGTCCACTACAATAAAGTGAATATCACAATAAAGCAAGTCACATGAATTTTTCAGTTTCCCAGTACATGTAAAAGTTATGTTTACACATAAACATAGTCTATTAAGTAGTAGTCTATTAAGTGTGTAGTAGCATTATGTCTAAAAAAACACTGTACATATCTGAATTAAAAAATACTTTATTGCCAAAAAATGCTACCCATCCTCTGAGCATTCAGTGAGCCATATTCTTTTTGCTGGTGGAAGGTCTTATCAAAAACACAATTGTCTGTGAAGCACAATAAAGCAAGGTGCAATAAAATGAGGTATGGCTGTAGTAGACTTTAATGTTAAAAGCTTCATGTCATATGACCAGAGACAGTATGTAATTCAATTCAGCAGATATATCACAATTTTAAATATGTATACACGCAATAATATACCTTCAAATATTTTTTAATTGACAGAGTTAGAATAGATATAGAGAAATTCACAGTCATCAGGAAATATTCTTCAAAATAACACGTGGGCCAAAGAATAAATCACAATAGAAACGAGAAAATATTTTCACACGAATGACAATAAAGGTACTTCATATTAATACTTGTCAAATATACTTAAAGGAGTGCTTAAAGACAAGCTTCTCAATGTAAGGGTATATATTTATATTAGTCAGCTCATAACAAAATACCATAAACTGATATCTTAAATTACAGGAATTTCTTTCTTACAGTTCTAAAGGCTGGGAAGTCCAAGATCAAGATGTTGGCTGATTTGGTTCCCTGTGAGGTCTCTCTTCTTGACTTGGGGATGGCTGATGTTTTGCCGTGTCCTTTTATGGCAGGGAGAGAGAGGGGGGAAGCAAGCTCTCTGGTGTTTCTTATAAAGGCACTAATCCCATCATGAAGGCACCACCCTCTTAACCTCATCCAACTCTAAGTACCTCCCAAAGGCCCCACCTACAAATACCCTCACAATGGGGCTAGTGCTTTGTTGGAGGAAGTCATCAAGAAGACATGACCACTGGATGATCTGAGAGATGGACCTGGGCAATCAGAGGCTCCTTACCCTCTCCCCTGTCCTT
Source organism: Equus asinus (assembly GCF_041296235.1). NCBI lineage: Eukaryota > Metazoa > Chordata > Mammalia > Perissodactyla > Equidae > Equus > Equus asinus. Next base: position 85,963,263 of record NC_091799.1, read on the forward strand.
GAAATGTAGATTCTGACCACTGTTCCTGCACTAGGACTCACTTCAAGTAGACAGCCTTGAAAGAGTAACATGTTATTGAGACCATCTGGATATGGAATAATAAGTTCCTTGCTGATTACAACTGCCACCTACCAAGCTACAGTAGCCTGCCACTTTCTTTGGTCTTTCCTTGCCTTGTAAGTATGGGGGCCAGTTTCAAATTTCACCCTAGGAACTTTTGAGGTTGTGAATCAACAATTGGCAAGCCGGGCAAAAGAACGAAAAATTGGGTCTTAAGAAAGAGGCATCCATGGAGGAAATCCCAGGTAGCCATAGACCTCTGTGTGGGGAAGGGGTGCCTGTATGTTAGATGCTTGTGGACTGCCATGTATGTACAGGGGCACTCTGAAAATGCCGACTGGTCTAATAGGCTTGTTTGAGGAAGTGTGAATAGCAAAGAAGGCAAACAAATGACTGCTGCAGTGGGCTGGCCTCTCCAGTGGGACTCTCCAAGGACTTGGGATGCTAAGAGTTAAGAGTTAAATAACTCTAAGTTAAATAAGAGTTAAATAGCTGTAAATAACTATTAAGAGCTAAATAATGCTAAATTATTATGCGTAACTTCACTTTGACAAATTTTGGAAGATGAAGAAAATGAAGAGGAGGATGTTATGATGCCATCAATGAAATGGATGAAGCATCGCATGTCATCTGACCTTTAATATAAAGGAAAACAAAAGCACAGCAACTACAACCCCAGCCAGCGGGGCAACCTCCAATTCATGAAGCATTCACCATGAGAAAATGTACACTCATTGAGCGTATTGATATAGATGCCAAGTTTCAACAAAGGGCCAAGGAAAGTATACAGGTGTGGTTAATGTGGCTGTGGGGTATGGGGTATGGTGTGGGGGGGGATGGCATTTCTCTGACCCAGTAGGAGGCAGAGGAAATGAGCAACATCACCACACACTCTGCCCTCCAGCAGTGCCTGCGTGGCATTCAGGGGGTTCAAGGTGCTCACTTCCTTATAGACTGGATTATTCTAGCCTGCAGGGAGGTTCAGCCCAATGAAGGGTATCTCCCTGGGTATATGGGACCCTGGAAATCTATAGAAGATGTGCAACAAATTCTTAGAGAGCTGGGAATGAGACAGGCCATCAACACCCCTGTCTTTGAAGACCCTAATGGGACCACACTTACTGCAAGAATGAAATACAAGATACTCCAGTTGGCCCCCAGTACCTGGTATGGCACACTGATATCCACACTGAACCCACTGATAAGACAAGACATTTATGATGTTGGGTAGTCCATTGCTGATCTGGGGAAAACTGACAAATCTCAGGAACAAATAGGGGCTGTGAGAAAGACCAGAAACAGAGACAGAACTCAAGAAGTCAAAAGCTATCCCAACCAGCTGCAAAGGGTCCAATAAAAGTAACCCAGAAACAAATATGATTTAACCTATTTTTGCTAGGATTCCATCCAAAAAGCTAGACCAGCAACCCAATGCTGTGTTGGTTGGCCCGTGGGAAGCCTTAAAACTGAACAACAGTTCAGACCTACCCCTTCCACCCCCAGTTTCCCACTTGCGTTAGCAGCAGCACAGGGATATAGTCCTATTCAGGGTTTGTGCCTCCCATAGCCCAGATAAAAGATTCAGGCCAAAATCTCCTCCAAATGAGGGCCACTGGGGGCAATCAGAAGACTCAAGTTGAACTCACTATTCATTGATCCTCCAGAAATAAACAAAAGATGATGGCTCTGGTTGATACTGGAGCTGAAAGTCCCTTAATACATGGTAACCCTCAGTGCCATCAGTGGATACAGAAAGCAGTAAGTTATGGTCAGGAAGGTTCCTTTGACACTGTAAATTGGGCATTCTCCCCTACGAGTACTTGAGGTTTTTATCTCTCCAATATCCGAGAACATAGTGGGCATTGATGTCCTATGACGTCAAGCTCTGCAAACCTCTGTTGATGAATTCTACTTCCAAGTTAGAGTAATCAAACCTGTGCTGAGAGGAAACACCAATGGGAAACCAATAAGTCTACCACATCCTGGAAGAATAGTAAGTATCAAATGATATAAATTGCCTGGGGGGGGGCCTAAGAAAATAGGAGAAACTATCCAAGAATTGCACCAAGTGGTTATTGTGTGCCCTGTCCATAGTGCTTTCAACAGCTCAGTATTGACTGGCTGGTAAAAAAGCCAGATGGCTCATAGCAGATGGCCATAGCCTACTGAGAATTCAACAAGGTAACGCCCTCATCTATGTGGCTGTGCCCACCATTGCCCCCATCTTAGATATCTTCCACAGTCCTAGGAGTGTACCATGCTGTACTGGACTTAGAAAATGCTTTTTTCAGTATAGCCTTGGACAATAAATCACAAGATAAAGTTACCTTCACGTGGAAGGGATAATAACAAACCTTTCAAATGCTTCCCCAAGGTTACCTGTAGAGCTCCATGGTATGTCATGAGATGGTAGCCCAAAATCTGTCCCTGTTCTCCTTCCCTGCATCAGTAAGATGGGCCCATCACATCGATGATATAATATTAACATGTAAAGACATGCCTCTGCTTCAGGACATTCTCATTCTGCAGACTTTGCCAGAACATCTGTGAGGGACAGGATATGTGATAAACCCACAGAAATTTCAAGATCCAGTCACCTCCATAAAGTTATTCGGAGTTGTATGGTTGTGTAAGATGTGCACTATCCCAGAGGCTGTTATTGATAAAGTGCAGGCCTGTCCAATCCCTAAGAACATGAAAGAGATGCAAGCTTTTATAGGGATTTTGGAGTTTTAGAGGACTTTAATTTCGCGCCTGGGACAATGTCTCCATCCCTTGGACTGCTTGGTAAAGAAAAGTCACATATGGGACTGGGGATCACAGCAGCCAGCTACCTCGGAGAAGGAAAAAATACTAGTGAAGCAGATTAAAGCTCTGGGCATCTCCCGAGTAAGGCTACCATTTGAATTAGATGTATCTATGACTCTGGAAGGTATGGGTTGGGCACTGTGGCAGAGACAACAAAAGGAGAGAGTACCCCTAGGATTTTGGTCCCAACTCTAGAAGGAACCAGAAACCCGATATACCACCAAAGAGCAATAGCTCCAAGCAGTGTGCACTGTGCTCCTCCAGGTACAGCCTCTCATGAGAAAGTATGCTATTGTTACAATATTACATGCCCCTTTCTGTCATGTGCCCTGCGTGGTCAGCAAGGGGTTTTATTAGCATGGAGGTGGCTAATTTAGTGGCTGTCAGATTTTTTAAGTCCCCTAGACCAAGGGTCATATCACTCAGGGCATCCACTTGTGTCCTCAGGTGACTTAACAAAGATGATACATTAGCTGACTCATCAGGTATGAACACATAACATTCTGTTTGGATAATGGCATAGGTGTCTCCTTGTGAGGCAGTAATAATGTCCAAGGCCATCTTATTTTAGAGGATACATGCAGACCAACAGGCTTCAACATATGAATTTTGGGGGGACACAATAAGTCCATAACAGTATTGAAAAAGAGGAAATGCTAAAAATTAGTGATATAAGCTTCTATGGCACGAAGTTAGTAAAAATGCAGAAAGTCAAAGGCATTGGAAGGAAGGGGATTATTAATATATAGTTAAGAGCAAAAATCAATGAAATAGGAAAAAATTACAATATAAAATGCTTTTAAAAGGTAAAATTGTTTACTTTGAAAGTTAATAAAATAAGAGAAATTGGTCAAGAAGAAAAGAGAGAAAATTTGAGTGACTTATATAAGCGTATAAAAGGAGGTATTACTAATAACTACAATGATAATAAAGATAAGAAGTTATTATGCCTAACTTTACAGTGATAAATTTGGCACTTTAGATGAAATGGATAGACAGCTTCTTTGAAAAATAGAATTTAACATTAGCTACATAAAAAGAAAGACAAAACCTGTATATACCAATACCTATTAAAGGAAAGTTTCACAAGGAAAACCCCTGGCTCAGAGGCTTTAATGGTTTAAACTTGTAGGCATTCTAAGCATTCTTCCAGGTGTTCTTCTAAGGACAAATTGTCTTTTTTCTATTTTCTGTATTCCAGGAAACAGGAAGGTGGCATCCATCTTTTTTCACTCTGAGAAGCTATCAAAACCTTAATACAAAAACCTAAAAAGTACTTTCAAGAATTGAACAATTACACAATAATATATATAATAAAGAGAGCTTCAAAACTCCTTAATAAAATATTAATCAATAATCAAATCTGGAAATGGGTTCCTTTCAGGAACGCAAAGGAGATTTAACAACAACAACAATAAACACTGCCAGCCTACTGCTTAGAATGTAGAAATCTGGAAGCAGTATCGTTTCTACTCTTAAAGCAATAGGAAAGGATATTCTGCAGTTTGCAACAACATGGATGAACCTGGAGGACATTATGCTAAGTGAAATAAGCCAGACAGAGAAAGACACATCCTGTATGATCTCACTTATATGTGGGATCTAAAAGAAGTGAACTCATAGAACTAGAGAATAGAATATGACTACCAGTGGCTGAGGGGTGGGGGAAACAGAGAGATATTGATCAAAGGACACAAATTTTGAGCCATAAGATGAATAAGTCTTAGGCATCTATTGTACAGCATAGTGACTATAGTTAATAAGACTGTATTGTATACTTGAAATTTGCTAAGAGAATAGATCTTAAGTGTTCTCATTACCTAAAAAAATAACTATGTGAGGTGATGGACATTTTAGTTACTTTGATTGTGGCAATCATTTCACAATGTATAAGAATATAAATAAAATCATCATGTTGTACACTGTAGCCGCCCCTGACGAAGGAAGGGTTAATAATCACTGGAAAAGGCTTGTCAACAAACTGTGACCCAGAGGTGAGAAGGACGATCAGCCAATGATGGGTAAGACCTCCAGGGCGGGGCAACCTAAGACAGGCACGGTCGCCTGGGGGCAGAGATGGAAACACATATCGATATCAGGAGCAGGAGGGGCCATTGCCTAGGAGACCTTGCCTGCTCTGAGATAAAAATATAAGAGCACAGCAATAACATGATAATATCGAAACAGAGGCCAAGGGAAGGCACCTTGAGAAATCACTAAGAATTCTTGGCATTCGCTAATTACTTAATCCTGAACACCTGTGTATGTTTAACAGATATAAGCTATGTATATATTGAAACGCTGGTTATAACAAACTCACAGTGGCCATCAGCCCTCTCCGCATCTATCCTGATGTGTACATTGGATTGCGACACCGACATACACTTCTTGTATATATAATTTTATTTGTCAATTATGTGTCAATAAATCTGGAAAGGCAAAGCAAAACAAAACAAAAAGCTAAATGATTTCTAAAATAACAAATTACCTTGAACTCATGGGACCAGAGAGTTGAGATCATGGGGCCACCAACTAACAAGAAATCCAAGAAAAAATAGGTGCCTATAGGGAGTAATGTGATTCAATCTATTGCCTACCTGAGGCAATCGCTGGTACATTAATACTTGTAAGAAAAAGTGAGCTAAATTTTATTTTAAGAAATTGCTAAAGGCCAAGTGTGGACTAGCATGAGAGTATAGAATCCCCTGTGAGCTAACCATACAAGGAAAAATTGAACTCACTCACAAGCTATTCTCCTGTGCTCTCCTCAAGTGCCCATGAGAGTGATTGGAGGCAGAGATGGAGAACAGAGAAGGCTCTTTGTGTAGCAGGTTTAGAGGAGGGGAACACCAGTCCCTCCAAGAAAGGCATTTGGTCTGTTCTCCAAAGGTATTGAGGGGAAGGTGAAAGGGATAAAAGAGGGACATGTGTATGGTGATGGATGGCAACTAGACTTTGGTGGTGAACACAATGCAGTCTATAGAAAAGCCAAAATATCATGATGTACACCTGAAATTTATATAATGTTATAAACCAATGTGGCCTCAATTCAAACAAGAAAAGAAAGAAAAGCATTCAGCACTGCCCAGATTCTTCTCCCTTATGCTTCCTATGGAAATTAACAACAACAACCAGCAAAATGCCTGAATCCAGCAGTAAGCTGTGTCAACCTCAGGACACAGGTGATTAACAATTACACCTACAGAGGAAAACAGAAAAGATCTCTTTACTCCTGGAGAAGAAGCAGTCTCAAAGCTAAACCCACATACTTAAGTTTTTTGTAAGGATCTCATTATACTTCCAGGTGTCCATTTCTATATCATTTAATCTTGCCACAATAATCTGTATAAGAATCTACCCCCAAACTTATCAGCTTAAAACACTGAGTGTTATTATTTTTCACAAGAATAAGCTTCGGGGTTGATGGTACTTCTGGTCTTAATCTGGTTTCACTCATTCATCTTCAGCCAAATGTCTTCTTCGGTGGCTCTGCAGATCTTGGTGGAGCTCTTACTTGGGGGGTAAGTGGATTTAGTCAAATCTTTAATTCTCTGGCAACCCAACCCAGGCTTCTTCACAGTCTAGTTCAGATATATAATCATGGAAAGGTAGAGGTACAAGAGGGAAAGTATAGCACATAAAGCCTTTTAGGATCTGTTAAGACCTTCAAAATGGGCAAATTGTCATTTATGTCACATTCTATTGACTACACCAAGTCACAAGTCTGGTCCAAATTGAAAGGTTGTGGAACTAGATTCCATCTTGACAAGAGGGGCTGCTATTTCATGTGGCTAATGCTAGGAATACAGTAATTGGTGGAGAATTGGTGCCATTTTTATAATCAATCTACCGAACTATTGTTAGGAAGGGGTTTCCTTTGTGAAGGTAAAGAATGTGGGTGGGAATGAGGGGCCTTCTTTGCTACTGTTAATGTTATGACTTTGTCATTCATGACACTTATATGAGTGTCTTCAGTTTGGAAAATTAATCAAGCTATAAACTTATGATTAGTTTATTTTCTGTATGTGTTACACCTCAGTAATGATCTTTAAAAGGAAATAAAGTTATATTATTGAAGAAAGATAATTTCTCACGATGTGAGAGGAATGAATTCTTTAACTGGAATTGAAACACATGTGCAAAAATAACCTTTGAAAAATAAAAAGAAATAACAACTGTGGAGATCTCAGTTTTGCCTAAAAGTTTGTTTCAAAACCAAAATAGCATTTCTGATCATTTCATGTAGGGAAATTAAAAAAAAAAAATAACACTTTAGGTACATTGCATTTATAGGCATCTAAGAGAAATCTGTTGTTCATTCATCAGTTTCCTCCAATGAAAATAAACATATTCAGAGACAGTACATATTATCAAACATAAATACATTTTTTAAACTATCTTTTATTCTGGATAATATTTTATTTAAACCACACAAATAAGAGCTAAGCAGGTTCTAGGAATAAGGTAATTAAATGTTTTTTAGAAAACAATACGGCAGAGGGGATGTTTAATAAAGTATTGAAGAAGAATCTACATGCTACAAATGTATTAGATGAGATTAGTGAAGACATTCCAAATATTCAAGAGTGCAAGTGATGTCAGTGCAAGCAAAGCGAATTATTTTACATAGGAGAGAAAATAACTTTTCTTCATGAAGGCAGTTGAGCTACTTCCTAACAAGGAAAGCCCAAGGTCAAGATTACGACCTTGGTATGGGGTCAAGATTAACAGATTTGCCTGAGAACACATGCAATTTTTATCGCATTTCACAGGGATCTATTCCTTCCTAATAAATCCCATAATATATCCTCGACATACACACAGAGGTGATAATGTTAACTGATTTTTAACTCTGTCAGCCCTGTAGCCACCAAAGTTAAAGAAATTTTAAGGGCCATCTGTGATTCATCGCCCATTCTTTGAGCTGAGACTTTAAGTCTGAGAATTTACTCTGAGAGTTACTCAGAGGTGGTAGAAACAACCAGCCCCCCTCGCTTCTGCCAGCACAGAGCATAGCAAAGGCCACTTAGTCTCCTAAATGCTATAGGCTATCTCTTTGTCTACTTAGAATAGCTTGAAATATGGCCAAATGTAAGTGATATACTGATCATGGGCAGTGCCAGTTACTTTGCGAAGATCCTAAAAATGTTCTGGGAGATCATACTAAGCAAGACCTATACATAAAGAATATCAATGCATATAAATTGCCAGAATAAGCCAAAAATGATTTCAAAATTGACACATGATTATACTAATACTAATACTAACAATAATATACTTTGCGATGTGATATTAAATGGCAAAGGAAAACAATTATGTAGACATAGGTTCTAATTGCTCAATCTTTCGAAATATAATTTTATTAGGTTTTAAGTAGAAACCATTCAGTAAGGTGTTTCAAAGTGAAATTGGGATTTTGACTGTAAATCCTTTAAGCAGGAAAAACATAACTAAACTACTTAATTACATTCTGGTAGTGGGTCGAAAAGAAGGGAAGTTGACTTAAAATCTGGAAATGACCCGATTCAGAGCCATGGAGCAATGTTACTAATTTTCTCTCCTCTTTCACTCTGATTTAATAATCTCTGCATAAACCTCCATTAAAAACAAACATCATCAATATCATTTGATACAGCCAACATGCTTGATAGAAACAGTAACGTCCTCTGTATTTCTTCATCATAAATCTCAATTCATTCTCTAAGATACAGTACTAACATATCTCCTTTCTTAAGACAGCTACATGTTTTTATTTCACTGGCTCCTAAACACTTTATAAATACATTTAATCTGTTTTAATTTTTTCACCTCACATTGTTCTTAACTGTTTATGGATTTTATGTATCTTCTCCCCCCCAGGATAGTACATAGAACATGGAATGTAATAAATAAAGATGAATATAATAAAAAACATTTTATAGGCTTGCTTTTTTATAAAAAGGGCTTCGATAAAATATGCAAAATGAAAATAATTAAATCAACTGCGATGAGCCTTACATATATATGTGTGTATGTGTGTGAGTGCGTGAAAGAACTTAGCAATATAATTAGGAAAATGATTAAACATTAGATATATTTAAAAGCAACAATTATTAAACTAACCCAATTGAATCATATTATCCCAGAAATTGGAAAACTCTAAAATAGAATTGGGAGACAATTCAACAAAAATCAAGTACATATATGTCTTTATTTACCTGCATATAGTCATTTATTTCTTACATGTGTATAACTAATATACATGTTTTATACATCTTGTATACACACACACACATACACACATAAAAATGTGTGTGATGAAGTCACATATACTTTGTTTATGTACAGTTAGAGAGTCCCTCTCTGGTCAAATTTCTCTTCTTGTTTCTTAAATGGATAATGTCTACAATTGATTAACACTAACTGTATGATGATCAACAAACTGCCCCAGTAAAGTAGACGCTTTTGCTCAATTAGTGGTTGTTCTGTGAAATACAGGTATTCCCCTTTACTTCTGAGAATCCCAAAGCTTGTTAAGCTGAGTGAGCCATTACAGAAGTCTTAGCCATTTTTATCCTTTATGATATTTCATTACTCTTTTAAATTTTTATTTTGTATAAATGGCTATCAAAAAATAGCCTGACATATAAACATTTGAAATGGGAGAATGGGGGAATTTTGACAGCTTACGTAAACCACTGAGACTACATTTAAATAACTGCTGAAATCCTGACTCTTTAATAAGTGGTTAGTCATTCCTGAAAATCAGATCTTTCATTTTGATTCAATACAGCGCCCTTCCCACAAAAGCCTACATATCAGAGTGTCTTATGGTTTGGCAGATCACAGAGAACTGCATTATATGAATTGAGGAATGTAGCAGATATGTATTGTATCTCATTTATTATTTTGTATAAATAATTTTAAATATGTGTATATCTTTTATACAATTACATTATAAATATTTGTACTTAAAATCATAATTCCTTATGAATAATTCCAGAATAGAAATCGTATAATATTTTTGAACAGCCAAAACAAATTTCCCTGTAGTTACTTAAATCAAAAATGACGAAATACATTTCCTTCAAACTTCCTGAATTATTTCATTCAAGGTTAAGAACCAGCATGATGAAGTTTATCCCCCAAGGTACTCAGTGGAAAAGCTATAAGCCATGGAAAATAGGGCTTAAATTCAAAATGCCATCTCAGAAAGCATAATAAAAATAGATTTTCAGTCTGCCCCAAACACAAATAGTAATGCCATAAAATATGAAATATTGGGAGTATGGTATTGCCATCTTTAATTTTTATAGTGGAGTTTTTCTCAGATCTTCCTCCATGCCAGAAAATAACCTTATATCCTGTGAAAGTCATCTACTTCTTTTAGCAGACCTAGAAACTCAGATGAAGTTTCAAAATATGTGGCTGAAAATTTGTGGTGATTTTGAAGATTAGAATACACTGTTTTATTCCCATAAATAAGAATTTCAAATGACATAAGCAATTGGAAATCATTATTTGAAAAGACACTTTAATGGAATAATTTGATCTAAATATAATCAACAAGGATGGGATTGAAAGGGCCAAGACTGGTAGATTTTATTTTACGGTTGTAAGCACCCATTCCTTTCGATTAGATCACACCCAATCAAGCAACTATTTTACACGTAAGGTTCAGAGATTCAGCCTTCATCGTTTTGCTCTATCTTTGGTTTGCAGTAATTCATCTGAATTATGTCTTCACATAGGGTTAAGGAAGTAAGATGAATTTAGCTACAGTAAGTATATTTGATCCTAGATTTCTAGACCTACAGACTGCATGATTGCATATCCCTGTGTGAATGTGCATGTAAGTGTGTTTACCCTGCTCTGTTAAAATATGATTCCATCCTTCCTTTGTTGCTGTCATAAATTGTGTCCCAAGTTGCACTCAGCTGCAGGCCACAATCCCATAAGTAACCAAATGAATTAGCTGTTAATCAGTTCATTATAAAATGTATATAGCTTGTCTCATTGTTTCCCTGATATCTATGTTTATAATGTACATCACAATGTTGTATACTCTTCCCATTAACAAATATTAATAAACATCTATATTGCAAAGCCAAAACAAAGCAATAGTGGAGCCAAAGTTTCATTCTGTCATAAGCACACATAGCCAATAGTAACAGTAGCTCTGCTACTATTTACTGCATCTGAGCTTTAATAAAATTTATACTTATGTTTTATACTATGAAATGGGCATGGTTAAAGGGTGGGAGAATTTAAATCACTGGGACAACCATTTTCCATATTTCTAGCTTGATGACTAGTTACTATATGCCAAATATGGGTCCTTATTAAACGCATAATCTAGTGGATTCCAACAAAAATGATTCTCATTTTACGTGGCTGATTACGGGATTTCCTAAGTTCTTTAGTAATTCCGTTTAAACCTTTAAGTTATGACCAAAATAATCTTTTGGATGAAGTGGGGCTGAATCTCTCAAATCTTTTGTATTTGTAGACTGCTGAAACATCTGTTCCTCATAAAAATAATTTCTCTGGTCAGAGTTTTGTACCAAGTGTCTGGAGTAAAAAATATCAAATAGGACACATTATATTACAGAGAACGGCTCTGGCTGCCAGGGACCAGTGTTCAGCTTGGGTCTACTCTCCCTGAGGGCTTGTTTACACGGCTCTGGTATAGGCAGTGGTTTCCAAATAAAGGACATCTCTTAGGAGCACCATCCCAGGACAAATTTGCCACCCACAGGGAGTCAACGTTATGTTGCTTCCCTACTCGTCATTAGGTTCCATGTAACCCGACTGGCTCCATATTTGAAACATAGTAACTAATTTGGGGGGAAATATTGAGAATGATTATGAGTGACTTAAAGTGCCCCTCCCTTTAAGATGAAAAGTTATATCTAAAACCAGGTATGACCAAATGCAATCAGTACCTACGGACATTTACATTTTTATGATTTTGCTCTTTCCATCCTGGCCTTAGAATAAAGATGTTATTGGTATGGTAGCTACCTATACACTCCCAGGATTTCAAATGTCCCCAAAAGTTTGTAAGTTGATTATAAACTCTCAGTCAGATTCTATTATCTCTGGGGCCCCTGTGACAAAATGTTTTGATGCAATGTTTTAAAAATATGGAAAATTCTTCCCTTGTAAAAGTGATTTTATGCATTCATTAATTCTTCTAAAAATGTTTATTGAGTACCTACTATAAAGCCAGGTAAGCTGCTAATGCTAAGGGGATAGCGATAAGCAACATGATGAAAACTTCTATTTTCAGAGCTTATGTTCTAGAGAGTGACAAACAAGATGAGTAAAAGGTATAGCTTTTTGACATTGGTAAGTGCAAAAGAAAAAAGAAAGCTGTGAAAACTTATAGGAAATCAAGAAGAGTATAATTTTAGATAGAATGTACAGGAAATATATTTGATTTTTAAGATGAAAAGGAAATCATCAAACAAGCCATGCAATCAAAGAAATGCAAATAACAGTAGAAAGAAATGTCAGTATACATCCATCAGATTGGTAGATTTTCCCAAAGCTGGTAGCAATTTTACAGTCATAATACCCTGTTCCGTCAGGGATTCTGGCAAAAGGATACACTTAGATTTTGCATAAATGCCATTTGTTACAGTTTTCTGGAAGCAATCTGGCAATGTAAATCATAGTTAAAATACACATACCCTTCATATTAGCAATCTTACTTTTTAAATTCCTTCCCATAGAATATACACATATATATGCATATGTATATACATAAAAATCAATATGTTAAATGTAATTATAATTCATAAGAAAAAATAAAGCAGAATTATAGTGAATGATTATCAATGAAGGATTAAGTAAAATATGTTACATGTTTTTCATAAAATATTATTTAGTCAATAGAAATGATGAATCAGAGCTACAGCAGTTGGTTTTGAGACATCTCCATGTTATGTTTCAAATTATTCATATTGAGCCAAGATTATATCTTCTATTACCTATGATTTTGGAGAATTGACTCTTAGGCAATGCCTTGGAGCTAAACACTATGAAATCTCTAAGTTCTCCTTACTCTAATTCAGAAAATAGATATTTAAAATATGGCAAGAATGAGAAGGGTAATCCAGTATGTCAAGTCAATATGAATAGACATATTATGAGACTTAGATCAAGAGATAGAAAATTGAGGCTTAAGAAACGTGATAATGTGATGTTCTGAGTATATATACATATATACACATACATAGTGCAACTTAATGAGACAGAGATTATTCTAAATCCTAGAGATAGACTGGAGTTTGTTCTCACGGAATTTAAATTTAGCAGCAATTACAAATGCAACAAATGGGAAATATATATTGTTAACCCAAAAGCTTACCCTAGTTATGGATAGCAAGAAATCAAGGAGTCCTAACTGAGGAACTGATTCTAAAGAATGAGTAAGAATTCGACTGAAAGAAAGAAAAAACAGTGGGAAGTTAATAGAGATTGTGAGAAGAATGCAAGAAAAGTCACATAGAAAGGAGAAGCAGGGTATCACAGAAACAAAAAGGTTTAGGTGACTAATCTGTGAGGGATGTAGAGAGCAGTGTGAAACAACCAATAGAGGTGGGCAAGGTGAAAAATTTTTATTTTAACTCTTTATTTTAACTCGTGATAGCAACATGGAGTCAATTATAAGTGGTTGAAACAGAGGGAGTAACCAGATCATGTATTTATTTTGGAAAGACCACTTTGAGTTTAACACGGAGCATGCAGGGTTAACAGAACCCGAGCTAACAAGGAGGAAGAAAAATACCATTATACAGATGGGAAGTGATTATAGGGTGAACGACCAAGAGAGCGGTGGAAACGTAGATGCAGATGACATTTATGAAGTAAGTTAATTAAGACTTAGTTATGATTTAGATAGGAACGTCATAGAAACAAAGTTTTCAGGGAGATTCTCAGGCTTCTGAGAAAAGACTGGCTATGGATAAAATTTAGGACTGATCTGTATTTCATTGAAATTTAAAGTGGTATAGTGATTCTAATAATGTAGGGAGAAAGAGTAAGAGGAGAGGAGGGGCAAGGCCAGCACGTTAAGTAACTTCAACGGCATCTAGAGTGGTAGGAACCTGCAAACGAGACAGCAACAGGAGAATGGGGATAAAAAGGAGGAATGAGTTCTAAGTTTCAGCTTCTCTCTATGATTTAGTAGGTTGACTAAAGAAAGTGAGACCTGTTAAAGACATATATTCTCAGACTGCAACATAAAACAAACCCCAACTATACAGTTTTCAAGTGACATATATGTCTGTGACAGAGAACATAAATAATCAGAAAATCAAAGATATATTAAATATGAGAAAAAAGAGTGAAAAGTAGCAATATCAATGTATGGTTAAAAATATAAAAGGGGCCAATGGATGTGTTAAAATTGAACAAATATACAAATAGGGATGTAATAACCATACTTATCGAGAATAAAATAAAACAACATCAAATATTTACTAAGAGAGTAGAACTTAAATGTTCTCACACTCGCAAGTATACATATATACATCAAGTGATGGATGTGTCGATTAACTAGTAGATAGGAGGAATCCTACCACGATGGATAGGTATATCAAATCACCACAATGTACTCTTTAAATATCTTATAATTTTATTCATTAATTATACTGTAACAAATCTAAAAAAACTACAGAATATTTATTAATAGAAGTAAACTTGCTAATGACCTCTATCTTCATATTTTAGTGAATATATTACAATACAGGCTTGTATTTTTTGAGTAGTTCCTATAAGGAAAAAAATTACAATTTTTCCAGATATTAATTTCTGAGGAAGTTTTCTATTTGTCCCAAACTTACCTTGTATACGTTCTCAGTTCATTGTAACTTTTGATTTTCAACCTAGTAATAAATCAGCAGAAATTAAAAAAACAAACAAAAAAACATTGAATGTATGAAACAAACAACAAAAATAGATAAATCAAAAGACCTAAGACATAGTGAAATAATAAAATACAGTGTACACAAATAATTTTCAAAATAAAGACTAAATAGTAATAAGAAATTACTAGCATAAAATAAATAGCTTGTTTTGCAATCTTGGCTCTACTAACAAGGTCTACTCAGTGTAAAACTGAAAAACAAAGCATGAGGCTCAGACGATCCATATAATTAAAATTTTACTGATTTTTCGTGAGTGTTGGTTACTATTCTTTCCTCTTTGCCGACAGGATTTGCTTTAATTTCCATTTCTATAATCATTTACGAAAGGAATAAGTTTTCAGATGTTATTTAACAAGTTTCTTATTAAATGAATTGTGTGTTTTATATTTTGTTCACTTTAATCTTTATAACTAAACTGAGAGAAACTTTTTGTAGTGACAATATTACATTCTCATTGGTTTAGAATTAGCTTTGCCATTTTGATATTTTGATGGTGTTTATAAATACAGAAGCTATGAAATGCATTTCTTTAAAGAATCATCAATTAAATACACATGTATTTTAAATTTATTCTCTTATTAAGATAATATTTTCACCCATATTTCCTTATTTTCTTTTTTACCCTCTAACTTTAATATTCCGAGTTGGATGTGAAAAGTCTGAAAACTCCATCCTTTCTTCATTCAACACAATATATTCCTTTTATTTTGCTCAGATTACTGATCCGTATGCTAAATTTAGAGGAAGAAAATCTCCTTTAAAAATTGTAAAGGTAGGGGGCCAGCCCTGTGGCCCAGTGGTTGAGTTCATGCTCTCTGCTTTGGTGGCCCAGGGTTTTGCTGGTTCGGATCCTGGGTGTGGACATGGCACCTCTTGCCAGACCATGCTGAGGCAGCGTCCCACATGCCACAACCAGAAGGACCTATAACTAGAATATACAGCTACGCACTGGGGGGCTTTTGGGAGAAGGAGAAGAAGAAGAAGAAAAGATTCTCAACAGATGTCAGCCCAGGAGCCAATCTTAAAAAAAAAAATTGTAAATGTAAAGAACATTTAAACGATTATTAGTTTTTCTCTTTGCTATTTTCATATATTTATTTTACAGTAGGTTTTCAGAAAATCTTTGCCTATAAAGATTATGTAGAAAAATGAAATAATTTATAATTTTATTGTAAATATAGGAAAAATTGCTAACACTTGTTTTTCATTACCAATTGACTGTTAACATTTGAAGTATATTCTTCATATGGAAACTAAAATGTTAACGCTGATTCTGATCTTTACCAGTCGTGATGATCGTTCAATATTTGTGCTAAGATTTTCCTTTTGAAAAAAGCATGTAATTTTCAAACATTTGTCTTTTAAACAGTCTAGGACGCTATCAGATTTTGTTTTTTCTCTTTACATTTCATATTTTTATGGAAAATATTGATAAAATCAAGCAAAATGCAATTTCTTTTCAAAGTTTCTTTTTTTTGAGCTATTACGTTATTTGTATACCAGGCCACAAAAATTCTTTCTAGAGTAAATAATGCCTCATTTCTTCTGAGACAGGGGCTTGGCTAAAGTCATTTGTGTTACTCAGGTGATCCTGACTGTCTTGACCATAATTTTGTTGGCTTGTTTTAGTTTCTGTTTTGCTCTGTTTATTTGAACAGTGTTTTACGTCGAGTAAGAAGTACAGAACTGTAAGAGAATCCACTTTCATAGAGCAAGATACATCTTCAATATAATTTTAAAAAAATAAAATGAATTTTTAGTAAATTTGTTGGGAAACTTTACAGGTCATTGAAAACTTGCAGGCAAACAGATAAATATGAAGAACCAAATTACAGAATGTTTGAATTCTTACCAACAGTCGGTGAGTAGAGAACATATTTGAAATTTGAGAACATGGAGCAAAACGGAACTAGATACGCAACACTTCCAATTTCCTTGGCTATTGAACTGCTTCCTTTTTATGATAATGGTATAGTTTTAAAGCCTTATGCAAATTAGGTATGTAGCAACACATTTTCTAGGTTCTTCTACTTAAGGGAAAATCTGGGGAGATTTAGTTGGAATTTCACAGTAAATGCTGACGTCTGGAGGGAGTAACTTGGGTTAGATAGAAAGAAGTTAATTTGTATCAGCCTGCTCTGGAATTTCCAGGGTCTATAGTCTGGTTGTATTATGAATGGCTGTGATTCTAGTCATTGTATATGATAAATTAATCTTGTTTTATTTACAGTGCCACAACCACTATATTTTTTGCTTTAGCTGCATGGAAAGAGAACTCAGTAGGAATAAATTAAGTGAGATCCAACTTATACCAAGGACTAATTTACAATGCATCTCAGTATGCAGAACAGGACTTTTAGAAAGCTGCATCAGAAGTTTCAGAGACTCACAGAGACAGATGCTGGGTTATTTTGTGGGTTTTTTCTCTTCCTCATTTTATATATAGCCATTTATGTATATTTACTAAAAAATTAAAAAAATACTGTACTTACTTGTTTGTTTGCTTAAATAGATATTATTTGGGGTGCAGCTTTAGGTTCACAGCAAAATTCAGAAGGAAGTGTAGAGTTCCCATACAGCCCTGTCCCCACTCACACATACTACCTACCCCCACTATCAACATGCCACAGCAGATCAGTAAGTTTATTTCAGTCAATGAACCTACAGTGACACATCAATATCACTCAAAGTCCTTAGTTTACATTAGGGTTCATTCTTGGTGTTGTAAATTCCATGTTTGTATAAACACAGAATGATGTGTATTCACCATTGTAGTATCATACAGAATAGTTTTACTGCCCTAAAAATTCTTCATGCTCTGCTGATTCATCTTTTCTTCTCCCAAAGACTCTGACAATCACTGAACTGTTTACTGTCTTCATAGTTTTGCCTTTTCCAAAATGTCGTATAGTTGAAACCATACTGTAAGTACTTTCCATATTGTCTTCTTTGACTTAGAATTTTGCATTTAAGTTTTCTCCATGTCTTTTTATGGTTTGGTAACTCATTTCTTTTTGGAGCTAAATAATATTCCATTGTCCTACTGAGAGACATCTTGTTTGCTTCCAAGTTTTTGCGGTTACGAATAAAGGCGCTATAAACATCCTTGTGCAGGTTTTTGTGTGCACGTAAATTTTCAACTCATTTGAGAGAATACCAAGGAGTGTGATTGCTGGATTGCATGGTAAGAGTTTGTTTAGTTTTGTGAGAAACTGCCAAACTGTGCATCAAAGTGGCTGTACCATTTTGTATTTCCACCAGCAATATAAGAGAGTTCCTATTACTCCACATCCTCACCAGCATTTGGTGCTGTCAGTCTTCCAAACTCTGTTCATTGTAATAGATCTGTAGCGGTATCTCGTCATTGTTTTAAGCCGCATTTCCCTAATGATGTGTGATATGGAGTGTCTTTTCACATGCTTATTTGCCATCTGTATATCTTCTTTGGCAAGGTATCTGTTTGGGTCTTTTGCCCATCTTTTAATCAAGTCGTTTCTTTTCTTATTGTTGAACGTTAAGAGCTCTTTTGTATATGTTGAACAGCAATCTGTCATCAGCTGTGTCTTCTGCAAATATTTTCTCCCAGTCTGTGGCTTGTCTCCATTCTCTTGACAATGTCTTCACAGAGCAGGTGTTTTTAATTTTAATGAAGTCTAGTCTCTCAATTATTTCTTTCATGGATTGTGTCTTTGGTGTTGTATATAAAAAATCATCACCATGTCCAAGGTCATCTAGCAAATCTTTTATATCTTCTTAGAATTTTATAGTTTTCCATTTTGTATTTAGGTCTATGATCCATTTTGAGTTAATTTTTGTCAAGAATGTAAGGTTTGTATCTAGATTCTATTTTTTTCTTTTTTTTTTTTTTTTTTGCTGAGGAAGTTTTGCCCTGAGCTAACATCCTTGCCAATCTTTCTCTATTTTCTAGTTTGTGGGCCACCACTACAGCATGGCCACTAACAGAGCAGTGTAGATCTGTCCCCGGGAACCAAACCCAGGCCACTGAAGTGGAGCATGCCGAACTTAACCACTAGGCAACTGGGCCTGGCTGTCTAAATCCATTTCTTTGCATGTGGATAGTCAGTTGTTCCAGCACCATTTGTTGAAAATACTATTCTTTTTCATTGTATTATCTTTGTTCGTTATCAATGATTAGTTGACCATATTTGCATAGGTCAGTTTCTGGGCTCTTATTTTGTTCCATTGATCTATTTGTGTATTATGTTGCCAATGCCATAATTTTATAGTAAGTCTTGAAGTCAGGTAGTGTTAGCCCCCCCAGCTTTGTTCTTCTCCTTCACTATTATATTGACTATTCTGTGTCTTTTGCCTCTACATATAAACTTTAGAGTGGCTATTCTCTCTTGATTCTTTTTTTATTGTTTGTTAATTGTAATGGGTAGAATAATGATCCCTCAAAGATGTTCACGTCATAGTCCCTAAAGCCTGTAAATATGTTGCCTTACATAGCAGAAAGGACTTTGCAGGTGTGCATAATTCGAAGATCTTTAGATGGGGAGGTTATCCTGGAATATCTAGATGGGTTCAAGGTAATCACAAGGGTTCTTAGAAGTGAGATACAGGAGCACTGGAATTAAAGAAAGATACGTCATGATGGAAGCAAAGGTCAGAATGATGCAGAACACAGATTGAGGACAGCTGCTAGACAAGGCAAAGAAAAGATTCTGCTCTAAAACCTCCAGAAGGAACACAACTCCGCTGACAGGTTGGTTTTATCCCTGTTAAACCTATTTCAGACTTCTGACTGCTAGACTGTAAGACACCATGTTTATTTTGTTTTAAGACCCTGGGTTTGTGATAATTTGCTACAGCAGCGGCAGGAAAGTGCTCCCCTCGTGTATTTCATGGTTAGGTGAGATCTGTGATTGCTGTGAATCCCTTCGCAGCACAGTCCTTCGTTTATCGGGCACTACGTTTCCACAAAATGACACGGAGATTACTTACAGAAAAACAGTTATTTGGTAACTTATGAATTCTTGAGATTATGTCACTTTTTAATATATTTCTTAATAAATAGAATCAAGTACATTCTGCATGTGCATGCACGTGTGTATGTGTGTATCTTCATCCTGAAAAATAGCCAGTGTGCCACTATGGCAGGTGACGTGAATCAACGAATTGTATCACCCTTTCTTATTTCTAGGGTGACCTATTCTATTTTCACGGATATTTTTCTCTGTACTGCTAACTTAAATTTCTTAGTTTACTATTTTGCAAACTGATACTATTCTTTGTTCTGAACTAATATACGCTGGTCAAAGTTTTTAAAGTAAGAAAACACCAAAAAATTCCATTTTTATATAATAGATTAAATTAATTAATGTATGGAGTTGCATACAAAGAGGAAATTAATTTTATCAATTTTTTAATTGCATTTTTGCATAAAAATTGGTATGAAACTAACTTTTGGAGACAGACTTTTTCATTTGGCATCATTTGGACGTGTGGATCTTGAAATCATTTTTTGTATTTAAAGTCCTTCATAACGTGTGAATTGATGCAACATTATATTTATTCAGGTGAAAATATTTGCTGGACATTTTTAGGTTAAATGAATATTTTTGAATGTCATTATATAATGTTTTGAAACACAGTAGGAAAGTTTGCAGCCTACGTAATTTAAAATTTATGCTCTAGTAAACATTATTGGATCACAATGCAGCAACCTCACACTTATATACAGACTGTAGTTCATACTTGATTATAGGTGCTAACTACACAATTACACCATTCTTACTTTATTTGAAGAGCTAAAATTGTTGCAAAATATTAAATCTCTGAAATATTTGCATTTTTAAAGATATATGCATCCTTCTCAGGCTTTGAGGAAAAAAGCAAAGCCTATTTTCTCTTTACTCAGTATTTGGATGACTGAGTTAATTTTGCTTCCATGCCACTCTGAAAGTCAGAGGGCCTTGCAGTCCCCTCCATCAGCTGAAAGCAGTGAAGCATTACAATTCTCTGCCCATTCTATTAATAGATTTGCAACTGAAGCAAAAGAAACTCAGGGCCTTTTTTAGATTTTGGAGAATTTTACAACAGTATCACCAGAAGAGATTGCAGAAAAAAGCACAACAAGCAAAACATACTTTTTGATGTGATAGGAGATTTAGAGTCCTTATTCAACTCTTTATACTGAAGGAGCATTTTTGTTCTCAAGCTAGCAACACAATGCATAAATTCTCTTTTACCTATTTTTTAAATTAAGAGCGAAAAATTTTTAAA
Source organism: Equus asinus (assembly GCF_041296235.1). Lineage (NCBI taxonomy): Eukaryota > Metazoa > Chordata > Mammalia > Perissodactyla > Equidae > Equus > Equus asinus. The sequence goes on from NC_091799.1 coordinate 85,984,292, forward strand.
TGTCAATATTCTTAAGATAATAAATAAACATTTTAACAATTCAAGAACATATAATTTTAAATGAATATAAATTTCTTTTGGATTTCTATCCCATGAAGGTATTATAATTTATGCATCAAAATAGAAACTTTTATTGGGGAAATGATGATTATAAACTATATCAATTAGTTTATTTTTTTCTGTAACTTATCAAATTTACGTGTAAACAAATCAACCAATCTTTGTAAAGTGTTAGCTTAATGTAATTATGGAAAATATCTAAATATTGCTTCTTGGATGGGCTCTGCAAAGATTCCAAAACTAAGCACAACTATAAACCATATACTACTTGCTGAAGATGGAAGAGTGACAAACAATATAGAAATTGAATTATGTTGCCCTGCTTGGAAATAGGATATTTAGAAATTATAAATGCTAGTGCGTGTTTGATTATTCCTTCCTGCGTTTGCTCTCCTTCTCACTAACCAAAGTGTAGTGTTCAATGAGATGGGATTAAATCTGATCCCCTAACTCCAAGAGTGGTCGCTAAGAAACTGAACCTGTGGCTATCGATCCAGACTGTACAAAAGAGTACTTGAAAAAACAATTTTTTAAAAAATACAGGCTTGAGGTATTGGTCACATGTTTAAATAATAATATACTTTCAGTCGTTGGTTGTGTAGGTCTAAGAGGAAATTCCTAGCTTCAATGTACGTTTTAATGTTCACACATGATTTTTTGTTGTTGCTGTGGTAACACTGGTTTATAATATCATATAAATTTCAGATGGACATCATTATATTTCAGTTTCTGTGTAGATCACATCATGTTTACCACCCAAAGACTAATTACAATCCATCACCATACGCATGTGCCTAATCACTCCTTCCGTCCTGCTCTTTCCCCCCTTTCCCTCTGGTAACCACCAATCCAATCTCTGTCTCTATGTGTGTGTTTGTTGTTGTTTTATCTTCTACTTATGAGTGAGATCATATGGTATTTGACTTTCTTCCTCTGACTTATTTTGGTTAGCATAATAACCTCAAGGTCCATCCATGTTGTCACAAATGTCCAGATTTCACCCTTTTTTATGGCTGAGTTTTATTCCATTGTGTATACATACCACATCTTCTTTATCCATTCATCCCTTGAGGGGCACCTAGGTTGCTTCCAAGTCTTAGCTATTGTGAATAATGCTGCAGTGAACATGGGAGTGCATATATCTTTATGATTTGTGTTTTCATGTTCTTTGGACAAACACTCAGCAGTGGAGTAGCTGGATCATATGGTAGATCTATTCTTAATTTCCTGAGGAATTGGCATAGTGTTTTCCATAGTGGCTGCACCAGTCTACATGTACACCAGCAGTGTATGAAATTCCCCTTTTCTCTACATCCTCTGCAACGCTTGTCATTTCCAGTCTTAATTATAGCCATTCTGACTGGCATAAAGTGATGTTTCATTGTAGTTTTGATTAGCATTTCCCTAATAGTTAGTGATATTGATTATCTTTTCATGTGCTCATGGCCATCTGCGTATCTTCTTTGGAGAAATGTCTGTTCAGACCTTCTGCCCATTTTTTTAAATTGGGTTGTTAGTTTTTTTTGTTGTTGAGATGTATGAATTATATATATACTTTGGATATTAACCCCTTATCAGGTATACAGTTTGCAAATATCTTCTTCCAATTCATAGATTGTCTTTTCATTTTGTTGATGGTTTCCTTGGCTGTGCAGAAGCATTTTAGTTTGATGTAGTCCAATTCGTTTATTTTTTCTATTGTTTCCCTTGCCAGGTCAGACATGGTACTTGAAAATATGTTGCTAAGACCATTGTTGAAGAGCATTCTGCTTATTTGTTCTTCTAGAAGTTTCATGGTTTCATGTCTTACATTCAAGTCTTTAACCCATTTTGAGCTAATTTTTGTGTATGGTGTAAGATAAGGGTCTACTTTCATTCTTTTGCATGTCACTGTCCAATTTTCCAAAAACCGTTTATTGAACAGATTTTTCTTTCTCCATTGTGTGTTCTTGGCTCCCTTGTCAAAAACTAGCTGTCCATAGATGTGTGGGTTTATTTCTGGGCTTTCAATTCTGCTCAACTGATCTGTGTGTCTGTTTTTGTGCCAGTACCATGCTGTTTTAGTTACTATAGCTTTGCAGTATACTTTAAAACCAGGGAGTGTGATATCTCTAGCTATGTTCTTTTTTCTCAGGTTTACTTTGGCTATTTAGGTCTTTTGTTGTTCCATGTAAATTTTGGGATTCTTTGTTTTATGTCTGTGAAAAATGTTATTGGAACTTTGATAGGGACTACATTGAACTATAGATTGTTTTAGGAAGTATGGACACATTAATTATGTTAATTCTCCCAATCCACGATCACGAAATATCTTTCCATTTCTTTGTGTCTTCTGCAATTTCTTTCAACAATGTTTTATAGTTTTCAGTGTATAGGTCTTTCACCTTTTTTCTTAAATTTATTCCTATGTATTTTATACTATTTGTTACAATTGTAAATAGGATTGCATTCTTAATTCTTCTTTCTGGAAGTTTATTGTTAGTGTGTAGAAACACACCTGATTTTTGTATGTAGATTTTGTATCCTGCAAATTTCACACATTCATTTATTATTTCTAAAAGATTTTTGGTGGATTATTTAGGGTTTTCTAGACGTAAAGTCATGTCATCGGCAAACAGTGACAGTTTCACTTCTTCCTTTCCAATTTGGATCCCTTTTATTTCTTTTTAGTGCCTGATTGCTCTGGCTAGGACTTCCAAAACTGTGTTAAATAAGAGTAGTGAAAGTGATCATCCTTGTCTGCTTCCCATTCTTAGAGGGATAGTTTTCAGTTTTTCTCCATTGAGAATGATATTAGTGGTGGGTTTGTCATATATGACCTGTATTATGTTCAGGTGCTTTCCTTCTATACCCATTTTATTCATAATTTTTATCATAAATGGATGCTGTATCTTGTCAAATTTTTTCTCTGCCTCTATTGAAATGGTCACGTGATTTTTATTCTTCATTTTGTTAATGTGGTGTATCATGTTGATTGATGTGCAGATGTTAAACTATCCCTGCATTCCTGGAATAAATCCCACTTGATTATGGTGTATGAACTTTTTAATATATTGTTGTATTCAACTTGCTATTATTTTTGAGGGTTTTTGCATCAATGTTCATTGGTGATATTGGCCTGTACTTTTCTTTTTTTGTGTTTCTTTGTCTGGTTTTAGTATAAGGGTAATGTTGACTTCGTAGAAGGAGTTAGGAATCTGCCCCTCCTCTTCAATATTTGAGAGAGTTTGAGAAGGATAGGTATTAAGTTTTCTTTGAATGTTTGGTATAATTCACCAGGGAAGCTGTCTAGTCCTGGACTTTCATTTTTGGGATAGGTTTTGATTACTGTTTCAATTTCCTTACTGGTAATTGGTCTACTCAAATTCTCTATTTCTTCTTGATTCAGTCTTGAAAAATAATGGTTCTAAGAATCTATCCATTTCTTCTAGGTTAGACAGTTGATTGGTGTATAGCTTTTTATAGTATTCTTTAATAATCTTTTGTATTTCTGAGGTGTTGGTTGTACTTTCTCATCTTTCATTTCTGACTTTATTTATTTGAGCCTTCTTTTTTTTTTGGTGAATCTAGCTAAAGATTCATCAATTTTGCTCATCTTTTCAAAAAATCAGCTCATAGTTTCATTGATTTTCTAATGTTTTTTAGAATGTCTCCACTTCATTTATTTCTGCTCTGATTTTTATTATTTCCTTCTTTCTACTGATTTGGGGCTGTATTTGTTCTTTTTCAAGTTCCTTTCAGTGCACTGTTAGATTGTTTATTTGAAACTTTCCTTGTTTGTTCAGGTAGGCTTGTATTGCTATAAACTTCTCTCTTAGAACCACTTTTGCTGTATCCCATAAAGTTTGGCATGTCATGTTTTCATTTTCATTTGCCTCCAGGTGTTTTCTGATTTCTCCTTTGATTTCTTTCTTGGCGCAATCATTGTTCAATAGCATTTTGTTTAATCTCTGTATATTTGTGGCATTTCTGATTTTCTTCCTGTAGTTGATTTCCTGTTTCATAGAATTATGGTCAGATAATTATTTCAGTCTTCTTAAATTTATCAAGACTTATTTTGTGGCCTAATATGTGATCTATCCTAGAGACTGTTCCATGTGCATTTGAAAAGAATGTGTATTCTGCGGGGTTTTTTTGTTGTTTTTTTTTTTAAGATTGGCTCCTGAACTAACAACTGTTGCCAATCTCTTTTGTTTAAAGATCGGCACCTGAGCTAACAACAGTTGACGATTTTTTTTTTCTGCTTTATCTCCCCAAATCCCCCCGGCACATAGTTGTATATCTTAGTTGCACGTCCTTCTAGTTGTGTCATGTGGGACACCACCTCAATGTGGCCCGACAAGCAGTGCCATGTCCACTCCCAGAACCCAAACCAGTGAAACCCTGGGCTGCCACAGTGGAGCGCGTGGACTTAACCACTCTGCCATGGGGCCGGCCCCTATTCTGCGGTTTTTGGATGAATGTTCTGTATACATCTACAAAGTCCATCTAATCTAATGTGTCATTTAAGGCCAATGTTTCTTTATTGATCTTCTGTTTGGGTGTTCTGTCCATTGGTGTAAGTGGAGCGTTAAAGTCCCTTACTATTATTATGTTACTGTCTATTTCTCCTTTTATGTCTGTTAATAATTGCTTTATATATTTAGGTGCTCCTATGTTGGATGCATAGATATTTACAAGTGTCATATCCTCTTGTCGAATTGTTCCCTTTATCATTATGTAGTGCCCTTCTTTGTCTCTTGTTACAGTTTTTGTTTTAAAGTCTATTTTTCTGATATAAGTATTGCTACCCAGCTTTCTTTTCATTGTCATTTGCATGGAGTATCTTTTTCCATCCCTTCACTTTCAGTTTGTGAGTGTCTTTAGGTATAAAGTGTGTCTCTTGTACGCAGCACATTTATGGGTTTGATTTTTATCCAATCGGTCAGCCTATCCCTTTATATTGGAACATTTAGTCCATTGACAGTTAAAGTAACTATTGATAAATACATACTTTCTGTCATTTTGATACCTTTTCCTGGGTGTTTTAGTAGTTTTCCTCTGTTCTTTCTTCTTCTCTTGCTCTCTTCACTTCTGGTGTGATGGCTTTGTTTAGTATTATGTTTGAGTTTCTTTCTCTTAATTTTTTGTGTATTTATTATAGGTTTCTGAGTTGTGATTGCCGTGAAGTTCATATATAACCACCTATGTATATAGCAATCTATATTAAGTTGATGGTTTCTTTAGTTTGACCACTTGCTAAAAGCTCTACTCTTTTACTCCCCTCCTCCCACATTTTATGTTTTTGATATTATATCTAACCTCTTTTTTTGTGCATGTGTATCAGTTACCCTCTTATCATAGAAATCGATAATTTTAGCACTTTCATCTCTTGACCTTCATATTAGCTTCATAGTGGTTGATCTGCTACCTTTACTGCATATTTGCCTTTACCAGTGATTCTTTTGCTTTTTTAAAAATAATTTTATTATTCTTATTTGTGCTTTTCTCTTTTCCACTTAAATAAGTCCTTTTAGCATTTTTTTGTAAGCCTGGTTTCTTGGTTGATAAAGACCTTTAGTTTTTGCTTTTCTGGGAAACTCTTTATCTCTCCTTCCAATCAGAATGATAACCTTGCAGGATAGAGTATTCTTGGCTGCAGCTTTTTTCCTTTAAGCACTTTAAATATATCATACCACTCACTTCTAACATGTAAGGTTTCTCCTGAGAAGTCAACTAATAGCCTTATGTGCTGTTACTTTGTCCTTCAATATTGCTGTGAATTTTCTTTTTGGTCTTATGCATATGCTCCATCTTAATTATAAACTGTATCTTATTCCTTCATGAGGACTGCCATATTTAATCCAGGCAGAAAAGGAAACTATTTACAATGTAGTACATGTATGTTGTACTATGTGCTACGTAAACACAGTAAAGAATAGCATTCTGTGGTACTCTGACAAAAATCTCAATATCAAAAGAAAAGATTTCACTCCATAGTCAGAAAAAAAATAGATAGATAAAGGACAAAGTTGCATGTTATTGCCACTATTATTCACTAGAATATTTTACTTTAGATCTGCTTCACTAAGAAAAACTGTAGATATAAATATTGCAAATTAAATCACATACTTATAAAAGATTTCTTACATCAAGTTAACTGTAATATTATTTTAATTAGGCATATTGTTTGAGAAAATATCCAAGTATAAAATAATTGCCAAAAATAATTGCCTTTCCATGTAAGCAACAAAGTAATATAACAAAGGATAAAGTAAAAGAAGTTTAAAAAATCTAAAATCATTAGGGCCAACCTGGTGATGTAGTGGTTAAGTTCATGCACTTCACTTTGGCGGCCCAGGGTTCATGGGTGCGAATCCTGGGTGCAGACCTACATACCACTCATCAAACCATGCTATGGAGGCATCCCATATACAAAATAGAGGAAGATTGGCACAGATGTTAGCTCAGCAACAATCTTCCTCAAGTAAAAAGAGGAAGATTGGCAACAGATTGGCTCAGAGCCAATCTTCCTCACCAAAAAGAAAACAAAATAGTTCATTGTGTGTGAGAATTTTCAAAAATTAGATATATACACAGAGACATACAATGAAATCTTATAAGCTTTAGGGAAAACAACTTTACAAAAAAAATTTGGGAGGAGTTTTGCATAACATCAGAAAATGAGTCATGATAAAATATATACTATTGTCTGATTTTCACATATTATCAAAAGCATATAGAAAAAAAGTAACGATTAAACTGAGATGAAATATTTGTAACAAATAGACTCAAATTTTACTATCAGTAAGCCTTATCAACTGGTATACGTTCAAAGGATATCAAGAGATATTTCAGGAAAAAATGACAATAAATAGAACTTACACTATTCATTTTTGTGATGAAATGTCAATTCCCCAGTAAGATACTATTTTCACTAATGGAAATCATAATATCTACAAATTAATAATACATTAAGGTTTTCAGGAGATAGATATTCTCTTACACTGCTGGCAAAATCTATACAAACAAAACTGAATAAAATGAAACTGATGATATATATTAAATAATCCCAGTTAGGTGCATCCTTTGACTTTTGCACCATCCATTATACTGTATTTTACCATGGACACACAGATGTGTGAGTGCAAATGATTTCTCTTTGAGTTTACATGTAATTGATGTTTTTATGGTTTATCCATATTTTTGAAATTACCTATGATATTATATCTTTAACTTCTATTCAAAATAAGCTATAAAAATGAATTCTTCCTTTCCTTTACCCCGACATCTAATATGTGAGCATAGCTCCAGATTTTACTTCCAAATTATATTTGATTCTATTTTTTCTCATTTTCATCGTTTCTTTCTTAATCTAGTTGATTATTATTAATGTAGACAAGAGCTAAGTTACTCCCTTCTTCATCTCTTCTACCACTCCAATTCATTTCTGAGAATCTCATGTGTTCAGTACACTGTCTTAAGCCCAAATACGCCCCGGTAAAACAGACAGGTAAGGTCCCTGGCTTCACGTAACTTAGCATTCAGCAGTTCAGACAATATATAGGTAAACGGTTTCAATGTACAGAAGAAAAAGAAATAAACAAATGTACATTTACACATTGAATAAAGTGCTGTGAATTTAACAAAAAGGATTCTTAAATGGACATTAAAAAATCATGTTACATAAAAATGAATTGAGTAAAGGACTTAAGCTAAGTTTTGAAAGATATAAAAGCAGAAAACACATGCAGATGTATGAGCAATGAATTCCAAGTAGATGGAAGACTTTGCCGATTGTCAGTTAGTCTTGAGAGCACTAGTGTGCTCAGCAGTTAGTTTGTCAGGAAATTAGCGAGTAAAAGAGTGAGTGGTTTTTGATATAGTTAGCAAAGTAAACAATGACAGAATATGCAGGTTTGGTAGGCTATTGTAAGGGGATTATATTTTCTTCTAAGAGCAATTGAAAGTCCTTAAGTACATTAAGAAAGGATGAGATGGAAACCATCCAATCTGTTTTAACAAGCCATCCCACACCCCAGGAAAATATAATTGCAATTTTATTAACTTTTTTTTGTCAGATAATATGTATTTCGTCTGTTTATTATTCACTTCATATGCTTTGACTTTCATGTCATTCTTGAAAATCATTAATTTTAACAGACTGTACTTTTCATTTCAGGCACTGGTAATTATTTGATTTTTATTTTGCTTTGAGTTTTTTGTTTTTATGAATACTACATTAATAATTTTGATCTGTAGACAAAACGTTCTTCAAATTTAATGTTTGAATTTTACATTGTTTTGAATTTTTTGTTCTCTTTTCAGGAAATTCATATTAAATAGGTGACTTGATAGGTAACATTCTTTAATTATTTTACCTTTTGTTTCATCTTTCGTGGTATTCCTTCTTTAGAAGCTATGTCATTCAATTTTCTAAGTAACTTTTTTGGGAAGCAAGTATTGTAGTCATTTATTCTACTGAAAACGTTATTCCAGTGATTCTGTTCTTCAACACTATGAACACATAAGTTGTATATTTCTCTTTTCTTCATAACACAGGTTCTTACTTTTGGATACAAGGTACTAAAAATGTGACTGAGAATACATATTAGAGCTCTTATTTGGTATTATAATTTATTTCCTGTGGTAACTGTGTGTCATAGAAGATCATTTACTTTAAAATCAAAATTACAGAATGTCTAAGATAAAATAAGAATAAATCACGTGTCATGAATAATTGTAGCATATTGTTAAATTAATAGCATTAAATATTTATATACAAAAATAGAAATAATGACATTTAGGTGTTAAATACATTTCACAAGTATAAAACAAAATAAAATTAAGAAAAGCATGATAAAAATTATTTTTAAAAATTAAAATTAAAGGAATTCAATGTAGAAAACAGCATAAAATAAATAAATGAAATTTTAAAATGTTTGATTTATCACAAAAATATGCAAATAAATTCTTAATTCTTTTTTTTTCTTTCTTAAGGATTGGCACCTGGGCTAACAACTGTTGCCAATCTTTTTTTCTTTTTTTCCTGCTTTATCTCCCCAAACCCACCCCCCGTACACAGTTGTATATCTTAGTTGCAGGTCCTTCTAGTTGTGGGATGTGGGACGCCGCCTCAATGTGGCCTGACAAGTGGTGCCATGTCCGTGCCCAGGATCTGAACCCTGTGCCGCGGCAGCCTAGCACGAGAACTTAACCACTCGGTCACGGAGCCGGCCCCAATAAATTCTTTTTGCAGAAATGGTACTCCACAAAAAACACCAAAGCAAAGTTTTAACAATTTCTGAGAATATAAATAAAATTTTGTTAGTATTTTTATTTTAATGTGTGTGATATATCTAGAAAAAGGAAATGGAATAAAATATTTTGAGGCAAAATGTCGACAGTTTGGTCACATCTGCAGTTCTAATTTTTCTAACATAAGATATCCATGTCGACTAGAATGTACTCTGTACCATTTTACATTCTGTTTTGTTTTCTTAGTGAAATACACCGTATAGAAGAGAGTTAAAATGCTTAATGTTTATCTAGTATACCCGCATGATACAGACCTCCTCACAAATTAAATTCTGTTAATTAGTTAACAGAATTATGTATTTTATGCATTTGTGGGAATGAATTGTCATTTAACCTATAACTTCCAGGGAATAAAATATTACAACCTCAATAAGGAAATTCTTGTGAAATTAGCTACGGCCATTTTAAGCCCCATGAAAATAAACTGGTACGGTTTGCAGGGGTTATAATAGATAAAATAGCCACAGGAGCTATAACTCCCGAAACACCCCACTGTTAAAGATTACCCATAAATCCTATGAACCATGGCCATTTGGACCAAAAGAGTAACAACCACACTATAAGGTACCATGAGGTTATAAAGGAGCTAAGCAGTCTTATGAACCATATCCATTTGTTTAATGGGAAACATGTATCAATACTTGCTTTACAGTATTTATGACTATATAAATAGAAAGACATTATATAAAGGCAAAATAATTGCAATAACAATAATATCTTTAATATTAAATTTTGCAAAACCCCCCTCTAATCCATTTGGGGAAAATAATATATCTATCTCTTAACTCTTAGGAATGTTAGCTAAACACATTTCTTTATGCCTGTTATCAATTTCATATACATACTTCCACAACCATCTATTCCCTCAAAACCTTGCCATGAGGATGTATATTGTAAGTCCAGCAATTAATAATTTTAACTATTTTTCTCCGCAGTTGCTGTTATAAGTTATATCTCTGCAAGAACTATCATTTATTTTAAAAATTTTACACATAACCCTCAGATTTCAGAATCAATAAACATTTATAATCATTGTTGAATATATTGATGCTTTTACATAATTGAACTGATTTAATTTTATTTACTTTAACCTTTATAATGACACCACTTAATTTATATTTATTATTGTTTTAAGAAATTAATCTGATCTGAGCAAATCATTGTCTCCCATATGTAAAATGACCAAGCTGAAAAAATATTAATTTCATTTTATGAATAAAGTATTTTTGACAAGAGATAAAAACAATTAACTGAATAGTAATTTTTCAGTCAGTGTATGTGGTAAATTATGATATGATACTTCCTCGAGTTTTACCTGATATCCAGGCAGCCATGCCCAAAATTTAAATGTTTATCTACCTCCTCAAAAGTATAAAACATTTTTTTGGTCAAAATCTACTTTGAAAAATGTTTAAACTTTTTTCTATTGAAGGTAAGGAACTAAATCAAACATTGCCTAATTATTTATCCAACTAGAATATATTTTCTTTCTATGAGCAAATCATGCATTTAATTATTAATTTTAAAAAAGCTTTATAAAGTAAACATTATTTTAGAAATGTCAATCCAGGTCAAAATTCATCACACCTGACACTTCAAGGATGCATCAATAAGTAGGTGAGGACAGGGGAGGAAGTGCATGCCAAGTAGAAGAGCGTGGTCCTGACTTGAGTATTGGCAAATTCAAACAATGGAAGTACAAGTGAAATCCTACAGGGGATTTCAGGATCAGTGGTCATCCTGAGCCACATTAAAGGGTTGGTCTTATGGTAAATATGGTTTCCCATAATATTCTTTAATATTTTATATTTATTTATGTGAAAAATTGTACAGAATATGAAATTTGATTAATGTAGAAGAATGATTTATGTAATTTCCATGCAGTAAAAGAAGAAAGAACATCTATAAAAGAATGGCAATTAACGATTTGAAATTTAGTTGAACTCAGGAGAAAATTTAGGGAATAAATCTTATTTATAGAAAAACACAAAAAAATAAAAAAGTATGAAATGGGGTTTTTAACTGAAATAAAGACAGCATGAACAATGAAATAAATTCAAAGGAAATGGAAAATGATGAAACACGAAACCAAAAGAGAAAAAAAATAGTTTTCAATTCAAAGCATTTCATTTAAAAAAAGAATAAAAGAGATATGCTTTTAATGAATACCATCAAAGGAAAGGAAAAGATGATGAACTTTAAATATAAAAAATAGACAAAAATATGGATACAGGTTATTTTTTAATTAAAGAATGGTAACATCTTTATATTAAAAAATTTAAAAATAACCGTTGCAGAAGTAAAATCATAGAAAAATGTGACAGTAATCAATACAGTATGAGAATAACCATATTTTTCTCTTTTTTCGTGAAGTGTTAACGTTCCAGAGGCATATAGGAAAAAAAAAAGAGTATTTTTTTTAGTGTCTGAAAAAATAAGACAAATATCTGAAACAAAATATAATACTCTATACTTGGCCATTTACTTGAATCATTAATGCAAGCAAATTTTAAAACTTTTATTCACAATCAAAGAGGAATTGCATGATTCTGGTAGATTGTTTATATGACAGAATAATTTAAATAAAGATAATTTTAACAGCTTAATAAGAAAATGTGGGTATATAAATCACATACTAGTTTATTTCTTTATATTTGTTGTTTTATAAAAATAAGTTAGATATCCAATTTTTCCATGGCATTTTGAACTCTTACATTCACTTTATCTTCTTTCTGAAATTTCACTAAAATAACCACAGACGTATATGTAATACTTGGAAAAATTTAAATCTGGAACATGGAATTTGAGCTAAAAACAGATCAGAATATTGGAAGGCATTTTAAAATATAAAATGCATATAGAAGAGAGAAATGTCAACTATTGCAAGCTGGCTTTGCTCTTAAGAGAGGCTAAAGAAAACCAGAATACATGGATATCTGCTTTCGTGTGGGAAAATGTCAACATTACTCAAAGAAAAATGAAAAAAAATAAACAATTGGCTTTCTAAAAACCATCAAATAATCTGTGAAATAGTAATCTTTATATCATCCCTGTAGGCCTGCAGGGACATAAAATTTAGCAAGCCATCATGGAAGGATAAAACACTTGGTTTAGGCCACCTCACCAATGGATTATGTAAAGGTATGTAACTATGAATAGGGCAAGAGATGCTAAACAATGACACATCTATACTATGGAATACTACACACTGTTAAAATCAAAGAAAGTAACCTTCATATTTTTATTAGTTTCCTAGGATTGCTGTAACAAAGCACCACAGACTAGGTGGTTTACATGACAGAAATTTATTTTCTCACAGTTCTGGAGGCTAGAAGTCTAAGATCAAGGTGTCGGCAGGTTCGTTTCTTCTGGAGCTTCTCTCCTAGTCTTATAAATTTCCTCTTTTTATAAGGGCACCAGTCATATGTGATCAGAGCCCTCCCCAATGACCTAATTTTAATCTAATTATTTCTTTAAAGATCCTATTTCCAAATACAGTCACATTCTGAGATACTGGGGGCCGGGACTTCAATATGTGCATTTTGGTGGGAAACAATTCAACTAACAATATTTTAACATGAATGACCTCTATCAAACATTGCATGGAAAATCAAGCTAATAAAACTTTGCACAGATTTATACTGAATATACTACAATCACTCAATTTAAATGATAACCAAAAGGGTTTTAGTAATTATTTTACCATTTTAATTTTATGAGAACTATGCATTTTATGGATAGTTGAAAATTATAACAAATTACAAATTATAACTTATGAAATAATTAAAAAAGGAAAATAGCAAACTAAATAAAAAAATCAGGGTAGAAATGAAAACAGAAACAAACTCTGGCGGAGGTACCACTAGCAATAGATAATGATTATTCAAAAGCAAAAATTATTAAGAATTAAAATTGGGGATTCTTAAAGGTAAACAAAAATACAAAACAGCCACACACTTTTATGCATGTAACTATAAATGATGTGATGATGAATTTAGTCTATAAACAAACAGATCCCAGAAAAATCCATTTTTGGGTAATAATTTATTAAAATAAAATTCCCTTGTTGGCTCTTATGTTGTGAAAACAGTAACAAATTCAATATTCCTGGTGTGATTGACTGAATCAGGGCCCTGAAGATGTCTATATCATAATCTCTAGAACCTGTGAATGTGCTAAATTACATGGCAAGTGGGATTGTGCAGATGGAAATAAATTACGAATTCTGAGATGGGGAGATTATCTTGGATTATCTCAATGGGCCCAATATAATCACAAGAGTTATTTTAACAGGGAAAGACAGAGGCAACAATCAAGGAACAAAGAGAAAAGGTGATGTGATGATGATGGAAGCAGAGAAAGATGGTACATTGCTGCTGACTTTCAATATGTAGGAAGGGGCCGAAAGCCAAGAAATAGGGACGGCCTCTAGAAGCTGGAGAGGGTAAGAGAGCAGACTGTCCCCTGGAGTCTCCAGAATGAACTAGCCCTGCTGACAGCTTGTTTTGGGACCAGTGAGACTGATTTGGTACTTCTGACCTCCATAAATGCAGTTTAATAAATTTGCGTTTGTACAGAGTTCATTGACCTCCCCACCTTCCGAAGACACTGGGCCTGGGCCCTTACACAAAGGAATGTGTCTGGGCTCAGGGCCAAAGATGGCCACTTTGGCCCTGACTCTAAGGCACAAGTTACAAAGAATATGTCCTGCGTCATGTTTCTTGTCTGGGCTGGCCACCCCAAGGGGCACCTGACAGGACTTTAGAAACATCCCATCCGTGGGAACAAAAAATGATAGAAGCACCCCATCCATGGGAACAAGAAGAAATAACTCAAAGTATCCAAATATCTGAAACCCTGAGTCAGAACCTAGAGAAACCTTAGGATAAAAGGGAGTGACAGGCATAGAACAATTGGAAGTCTCACTGAGGAAGGGACGCTTTGCCTCAGACCGGGACAATCGGCACTCACGTCCGCCATACAAACTATTGGGACTTCCCTGGCTGATTGTGGTGTGGATGTTGTAAGTACTGATTTCCTGTTCATCTTTATCCCTGCCCCTCATTCTGTTTCCCTTTATCAATAAACTTTGATTGCTTAAACAACCAAGTAGCCTTGGCGGTACTTGTCATTCCTTGCCCTTTGGGGCTGCGGGCAACAGTGTTTTAAGACACTAAATTCGTGGTAATTTGTTACAGCTGTAATGGTAAGTTAATGCACCCGGCAATTGGAACATATCCCTTTCTCAAGGCCGTGTGAAAATGTGGAAGCCCTGCTCCACGCTTAGTGACATCAGGGACAGTCTCTAATTTCCAGTCCATCATGGAAGCTTCTGAGTCCTTTCCCTAAATCTGAAAACCAGTGGTTCTTTCTCCTGTCGTTCTTTAGATTGAACAGAGAAATCTTCAAAATGGTGGTACGTCAGGTATTTCAGTGGCTATAACCTAGCCACCCTAGACAAAGTGTAGGCCCTTCCTTCACAGGTTATACTACTAACCTTGGGCTTGGGTACTAAACTGGGGGGCTCTGTGTTTTTGCTCCGGACACTGCCAAATACTCAGTCTCTGGGTATTTCCTGTCATACTTTTTTTTTTTTTCATCAACAACACATTTCTCCAATCTTCCTCCCCTAGGATATATAGTCTAATCCTTTCAATTAGTGAACAATAACAAATCCAGTGTAATCTCTCTTATTGGTTTGGGCCAGAACATTAAAACAGAAAAAATACTGTGTGCTAGACTAATGGGAACAACTAAGACATATTCTTAATCCCAGGAATATTGAGTTTATTGCCATCCTTATAGCATTAGGGACAGTTTCTTCCTTCCCCTTCTGCAGAGGCACATGCTGTAATTTCACAACATGGTTGAAGTTTATTTGCATCAATTATTATGAGTCTGAGAATGGACGCAAACCTCCTCCTACCTCATTTATTGTCCAGTAAAGGAGGATCGCTTTGAATAGCCTTTGACTATTTTCTTCTTAACTGATTTAAGTAAAATTTAAATAAACATGTTTCTAGACTTCAGGCTTCCTTGGAGCATTCCATGGAAACAAATCTATAAGAATCCAAGAGCTAGATATCACCTCATCATGAATTTGCTGCTCTTCCTATTTGTATGTTAAGGAGTCATGGCCTGAATCAAATGCTTGATACCCATAGCATTAGGGGTACATTAAATAAAATGAATTGTCTTAAGGTTTGAACTGCTAAAGCTTCCTGTTCTTGTAATCTCATATAGTTATTGCCCCAGGATCCTGAGTATCATAAGAGAGTCGGATTGGGGTGGACATTGACTCATTGAGGGTTAATCTTGTAGGTATCCAGGACTTCTGAGATTGGAATTCTTCAAGCTTAAGTCATGTAACCAAGCACAGTACACTCATGACACTTTAATGATATTTAAGTGAGTTTATTGTATTATAGTTGCGGCTCAGCTGGTAAAGCAATTTCAGCATCTTCTTTAAATAATAATTTTAAAATGTCTTTCTAATAAATCAATCTAAAACATATCAACATTTTGTGAAAACTTATATATTTTTCATCAAAGTAGCATCCTTAATGAGATGAATGATGGACTGAACAACCAATTTTATTGTTAATCTTTCATTCTGGCATCTCATTCTATTTATTTCAATTATGATACTTCATGGATATTATGAATTCTTCGTATGATATATGAGCTTCTGTATTTTTAACAAGACAAATTGTGCTGAAAAGAGAACACTATTATGATGAAACTTCCTTAAGCTAAGAGCAGAAATTCTGACATAAATATATATATATATTTCAAATGAAATCAATAGTTTATTTTGTTGGTCATTCTTAAGACAATGTTTTTACTAGCTTTTGAGATAGTAAAATATAATTTAAGGATTGCCTAATGTAATTAAAGCAGTCCAATATTTATAAAATGCATTTATCTTTCATAGTGACATGAATTTACCAACAACCAAGAAAAAAATCAGATATAAACAATTTATTTAAATTATAAGCATTTAAATAAGACAGTAAAAAAATAAAGTGATTGCATTTGTCCATGTGACTGTCTTTTCTAGCTGGTAGCGATTTCCTTTTTCTCAGTAATCAACCTTTTCATACATAGAAAATATGAATACAAAATGAATCAGTTCTTATGAAATGAAAATTTTCCAGCAAAGTAACTTGATCATTTCATATACGAAGCATATTTGTGTATATTTAAGGAGATCATTAATTTCTGCTATCACCACTTTACTTAACATTGTCTTGTTAAGAAAAATATGGTTTAAGAGAATAAAAATAAATATGAAGTGATACCAATACTGAGAAGTGTATGTAAGCATTATTATTTATATACACCATTATTACTTACACAAAACAAAAAATCAAAGGGAAGAATCTATCACAAATTTATTAAAATTGCAAAAGTTTTTATTTACCTTTACTTATTCCTTCTCCACTGCTTTTCCTTTCTTCCTGTAGATCCAGTCTCTGATTTATATCGTCTTCCTCTCTGAAGAACTTCTTCTAACATTTCTTCCAAGGCAGATCTACTGGCAAAAAGTTTGCACAATCGTTTTTGTTTTTTGTGTGTGTATGTGTCTGAGAAAGTCTTTATTTCTCCTTTACTTTCAAAAAAGTATTTCAGGATACAGAATTCCATATGGTGGCTTTATTCTCTCAACACTTTAAACATTTTACTCCACTCTCTTATTGCTTGAATGGTTTCTGAGAAGAAGTCTAAAGTAACTTTATCTTTGCTCTTCTAAATGTAAAAAGTTTTTTATTCTTTCTTCTTTCAAGATTTTTCCTTATCTTTGATTTTTCTGAAGTTTGATTATGATATGCCTAGATGCAATTTTCTGGGCATTTTTTCTTGCTGTTGTTCTCTGAGATTCCTGGATCTGTGGTTTGGTGCTGAATATTAATTTAGGAACTTTTCAGTCATTTTTTCAAATATTTCTTCTATTCCTTTCGCTCTTCTCCTTCTGGGATTCCATTGTGCGAAAGTTATATTTTGTAGTCTTCCCAAAGTTCTTGCATATTCTGTTCCCTTTTTTTCAGTCTTTTTTTTCTTTGCTTTTCAGTTTGGGAGGTTTCTATTGATAAATATTCAAACTCAGAAATTCTTTGCTCAGTCATGTCTAGTCAATTCATGAGTCCATCAAGGGTACTGCTCATATCTGGTATAGAGTTTTGGATCTCTACCATTTCTTTTTCATTTTGTCTCAGAATTTTCTTCTATCTGGTTACATTGCCCATATATGCTTGCATGCTGTCTACTTTATCCATTAGAGTCCTTAGTATGATAATAATAGTCATTTTAAATTCACGATCTGATAATTCCAACATCCCTACCACATCTGAGTCTGGTTCTGATGCTTCTTTTGTCTCTTCAAAATGCTCTTTTTGCCTTTTAGTGTAAATATTTGAATCAGTAGACCGATCGAAGTAGATCTTGTGCTTTGGATGCATTCACCATCCACCGTCATTTTAAAATTGATATAGACATGTTTAGGCAAAGCAGTCACACTATGCCAAACCTCTATCATAAGTTTTGCTAACTCTAATAGGAAAGTTTCACAAGGAAATTTTTATTTATATGCTTTTATCAATGAAGGTTTCTGGTAAAATATAAATGGGTAAATTTGGTCTCCTTGGATGGCTCCTAGTTGGGGCATACAAAATATATTTGAGAAATAGTTCTCTGTGCACTATTATTTCTGTTGCTGATGTTTTTATTAAACCAATTAGTTTATATAAATTAACATTTTGAGTTCAAAATTCTTTTTCAGTCTTATTTGTGTGATTAATTACCATCAGTTAAAACAGAGTAATTCAAAGTTGAAGCAATACAGTGGTTTTATGTTTTTAAATAGTAGTCCTTGTGTTTAGCCTGGATGAGAAGGACCGAGTCAGTGAGAGTCAAATCAGCTCTCACCTTAATCCCCTACCTTGGAAATCAATCAGTGTCTGGCTAGAAATGTGAATATTAATCAGTCACTGAGGAATCGAAGTAGGCTTGGATTACCTTCCCATTCCCAACATTAGCATCCTCTGTGATTCTCTATTTAGCAAGATTCATACTTTCATTCTTTTTTTTATGTTAAAAGTATAGTGTCTATTCCAGTTACCTTCCCATTGGGAAGCCTTGGGCATATCTGCAGCATTTGTAAGTGCCAGAACTAAACATGGGACAATACTAGAAGTGACCATGAGGTGACAAATTTGGACTCATTGAAGTTTACCCTCTCAATTCAAACAGGAAAAAAAAATTCACAGTAAGATATACTCCATTGAAATAATTTGCTTCTATTCTCAGTGGCAAATCTTTTGTGGTCATACGAAAAGATAGTTCAGTTGGATATATAAGTCTCATCTTCTTAATGTTCCCCAGAAAACTTACTCAAAGTTTGATATAAAGACATATATACAGTCCTGTCATCATTATTTAGAGAATGTATATGTGGTAAAATAACGTCCCCATCCAAGATTTTCACATCCTAATCTCAGAATCTGTAGATGTATTACCTTACAGGGTTCCAGGCAGGAACTTTACAGATGTGATTGAGTTAAGATTTTGAGATGTGAACATTATCCTTGATTATCGGGTGAATTCCATAAAATGGCAAGGCTCTTTACAAGGGTCTTTATAAATCAGAAGAGTCATCATCTGAGAAGGAGATGATATGACAGAATCAGACGGCAAAGAGTCAGAGAAAGATTTAAAAATGCTAGGCTGCTGGATTTCAAGAGGGAAAAAGGGACAACGATCCCAAGAATGCATGTGACTTCTAGAATCTGGGAAAGGCAAAGAAATAGATTCTTACCTAGGGCTTCCAGAAGGGACCAGTCCTGCCAACACCTTGACTTTAGTCTAGGGAGGCTGATTTGGTATTTAGACTTCCAAAACTGTAAGATAATATATTTGTATTGTTTTAAGCTATTTCTAAGTTAGTGGCAATTTGTTAGAGTGATAATAGGGAATTACTATAACATGGAATCCTATTTTTCTCAGTAATACAAACCTGACCCAAATAACAAGTCGTAGGATAAATATCATCAAATTTCAAAGAAAGTGAACCTAAAAATAGGTAATTAACTTGGAAATCAATAACAAAAAGGATAAAAAATATAATGCTTTCGAAAATTGAAAACACTACTAAATAATTGATAGATCAAAGGAGAAGTCAAAATTGTTTAAAAAATTAGAACAGAATAAAATTAAAATGTTTATGTATTAAAAGAGATGTGATGTATTAAAAGTAATTAGAAGGAAATACATAGCTTTAAATCATATACTTAAGAAATAAGAAAACTTGAAAAATACTGAACTAAGTTTTGAAATTAAGAACTTAAGAGTATAAAAATTTTAAAATATATATATAAAATTAACTGGAGGAGAGGCTGAAGATATGTGAAAAAAATTCATGAAACAAGAAAGAAAATGCTACAGTGAGGGATTTCGTTCTTAGTCAACAAGAAATTCTGTGAAAACAATCCACAGCTGCAAGGCTGGTGAGAAAGAAAGAATG
The DNA here is from genome assembly GCF_041296235.1 of Equus asinus. NCBI lineage: Eukaryota > Metazoa > Chordata > Mammalia > Perissodactyla > Equidae > Equus > Equus asinus. Next base: position 86,004,168 of record NC_091799.1, read on the forward strand.
AAAATGTATATAAAGACTTTTTCCATTTAATGTCACTTCTCCTTGGCCAATCTCCCTCAAAGATCCTCCTTTTGCTTTTCCTTTACCCACTTCAGGTTGTTTGCCTGGTCCTCGGTCCAGTAAGGTGAAGGTTAGCTAAGCATGTTGTGGATTTATGATGGATCATGCTTAAATGTAAGTGGACTTGGTGAGACACACTATCCTTTTGTTTACAGATTCTCCATTTTTTCCTCTCTAGGCAACTTCTGCTAAGGAAAATCTTGGTGCTGCGGCATTGAAGACAATGTCAAAAATGTCATCAACCAATCAACCTTCCTCCTTAGTTTCGATTGTCCTGCTCCCGTTTAAGGGTGCTTATAGGGCTCAGCCTAGTCTCCTGATATCAATGGAGATGGTTTTGGTTCTTTGTAGTTTCTGCACATATCTATGACATTGAACTGTTTCCAAAATTGAAAAAAAAAAACAGAGAAGAAAGGAAGTAAGGGTGGAAGAAAAGTCAAGAGAAAAAACAGTATCCAAAGTGTTCATTAACAGAGAAAATAGGGAGGAAGCACACACAAACAATATTGAAGATGAAAAATGTCAAATAACCAGACAATTATAAAATGTAATAAATTCTGTATTATAAGAAAGACCAAGGTGGTGAGGTATGCTTAGTTTGAAAAAACATTCAGAAGCATTATATTATTTAGTATAGTATTTAATATACTATGAAATGCTATGGGGCTGTTAATCAGGAAAACACAAAAAATGTAAGCTCTTGTTTAGGATTTCTTTAGGATTCTTCCTCCAATATGTCATGCACATAAATGTCAGGTAATAGACTTTTGATATTGCAGACAAATATTTGCCATCTAAATATATATATACGTATATATATCTCAAATATGTGAATTCATAAAATATCATTTTTCATGTAATGTATAGATATAGCTGAATGGTAGTAACCTCAAAAAGCAAATAGTTATTTTAAACCAGTTTCTTTAATGGACTGGTTGTATATATCAGTATAATATCAAATTTGATACACAGACCTATGCTATGAACCTACAAGCATTGTGCAATCTATCCTTTTGCTTCCTAAATTAAAACAATATCAGACTTCACGTAGCTTGTAATAAATAATAAAACACCAAATATCTGCTTTAAATACTTATTTTCTTTAAAGCTCACCACTCAGTTTATGTTTAGTATGTAACATAGGATTTTAAAGGCTAAATACAGACTATAACATTAATTCTACAAAATACTGCTATCACTAAAATTGTGACTGTTTACACATTTTTTACACTTTTTTATTTCTTGTAATTTGGGGATGTATTTGTTCACTAGCATATCTTTGTATTGGAAAATTTAATCACAAGCTATCTATTTCTCTAAGAAAAATACAAAGTCAAATGTAAAGTTCAAATATTTCTTCCCTTGAAATCTATTTACTTCTTATTGGTTTGTCACATCCCATGTATGCAGAGCTGTGCTTTAACATGAGATTATTTCATGTATTTCAGTAGTTCAGGTAGCTCTTAAGTCTGAGGGAAGTGCCTGTCTGTTTATTTCTCGCAGTCACACTTAAATCTCCAGAAATCCAGGGGAACAAAGCATAATTAGTGTCTTATTTATCTCGAAGTGAATCACTTTGTTGCCAATATAAATTTCTATTTACATCATATTTAAAAATGCTGGAAATCACAAACTATTCTTTGAGTAACTTTTAAAGCCAGTCATCGTTTTATTAAATTCTTATTTACTCAAAAATAAATGATTACATAAATCTCAAAGAATTACACATTATTTCTGAATTTACCAACACGAAAATGACCTCTGCAATTTGATCATATCATGATATGAGGGAAATAAAGCAAGACTTTCACCTAAAAAGATGAGGATAAAAGACTTTTCTCCTCATCTCAGTTATCTCCACTTCAGCTTTTCCCAAACATTTTTGTTAGCCTTCAGACATAACCTTTCTCTTATGCACTTTCAGAAAATGGTAAGATTTCAATTTTATTCTTACTTCAATACAAAAGAAAACAAACATAATATTTTCTGATTTCTGTTATTTACATTTAGTAGTTTAACTCATTCTGAGAGAAAATGCACGTTATAACTCTACAATCTTTATAAATTTTTTCAGCTGTGTCAATCCTGCAACAGACAATTGACTAGCAGCTTTAAACCGACTGTGGATTTGACATCCACCAATAGCCACCATTCATTTTAAATAAGAGAAGCATCTCTTTGGTCAGAATTGTGTTTCTTCTTCCACAAAGATGGCATTTTTTTCAACATACTAGATAGATTCCTCAAGTTGTATCAAAGAGAAGCAATTCATCTGTGATGAACCAAGATCCATAACAAAGTGAAGACGCATACTACCCGCTTCTAATACAAAAAGAAAGGTTGGGTTTATCCCTCATGGATGAGAACAAAGTAAGTTACTGACCCATGAAATGAGAAATGTAACTGAATAACTTCTGGATGTGAAAAGAGAAAAGTTGTTGGCCAAGCATCACACAACTTTGAAGCACATGATAATATGGTGCAGCAAGAGAGATGGGACATCCCAAATGCCTCAGTTGGTCAGGAAAATGTGGAATAATTTACCTTTCACATATTTATTTTAATTTTTCACACACACACGAATTTGTCTGTCTATGTATCTATCTACCATCTGTCTATACCTGAACAAACGTATATGTCTGTGTGCCGCATTATGAATATAGAAACAGTCATCCTTCAGAGTCTTAAACATGCAAATTTGTCTGTACATTTATACTTGCCTGAATGAAAAGAACAACATTAAAAATAAAACATAATGTAAATACATCTGACACTTTCAAACTAGCCAGGCATACCTCTAATGGCTTTACTTATAATTTTGGTTAATCTTCAGAAAAATTTTATGCAGCAGAAACCATTTTATCCACACTTTACAGCTGAGGAAACTGAGGAATAGAAGTTTTAAATAACTTCACGCAGATCACTGAGCCAGTGAGCTGTGGAAAGAGTCTTCAAACCCTGGAAGTCTGAATTCACAGCACTTGAATTTAACTACTGTGATATATCACACTTTAGTTTGACTATCATTGATTCTTGAGTTAAAATGAATAATGAAAAGTATTATTTAATCTACATCTGTGCCAATGAAAAACATCCAGTCTACATGATACTCTTAGAAAAATATATAGCTCCAACAAATTCTCAGTAAGTAATTGTTGAGGGAAAACAAAACAAATGAAATGAATGAATGGATAAATAACCTTACAAATGAAAATCAATCCTATTTTCAATAAATTTGATGATTGTGATACTCATGAATCCAAGTACCATTCCAATCAATTTCTGGACAACTCTGATAGTTAAAATGCCATTGCTTATTTTGGAATAGATCTGGCTTCTATAATTTAACTCAGTGCTCTTAATTCTATCCTCTATTTTTCATATAGCCTTTCCTAAAATTTGAAGAAGTAGCTTGAGTCTTCATTTCCAATCTGAATTTGCATAGATGCCTCATTATACTCTTACAAGTATTATGATATACTTTTACAGTATAAATTTACTTACATTTATCAAACAATACTATCTTTCTGTTATGCAAGCATCTATGTAGGCATAAAATTTGATTAAATTTTACATGTAATGTTTAATACATTACATGATATGTACATATACATTGGAAATTTCCATATTAAAAAGTAGATATTACCAGCACTCAAGAAATTCCTCTTGTGTACCATTCTAGTCATTAGCCTATCCCAAAAGTAACCACTATTTCAATTCTAAAACCATAAATTAACTTTGCTTTTTGTTTAGTTTTAAATTCTATATGTGTGTGTTTATGTCTATGTTTGTACATATAGTGATGTATATATTATACATGTCACTATTTTGTGTCTGATTTAATTAGCTACATATTATTTTATAAGATTCAACAAGGTTGTTACGTTGTTTCAGGTAGTAATAATTCTTTTCTTTCATTGCTATATAGCATTCTATTTTATAAATGTACAACGATTTTTAACTATTCTGGCTATTTTGGTGTTTGTGGACATTTTAGTTGTTTCTAAATTGGAAGTAATATGAATGGTTCTATGAACATTTTTATTGTTTCTTTTCCTGAATATATATGAGCACATGATTTTAGATATTTCTCTTGATGCATTTATAGGAGTTAAATTTCTGACTTGCAGTTTTGTTCAGCTGTTAGTAGATGCTGACAAAAACGATTTCCATGTTAGTCATAAATGTATGTACTCCCAACAGTAGAGTATTAGACTTATAGGTGTTACACAGTCTGACCAGCACTTAGTATTATTGTCTGACATTTCACTAACAGAGCATGCATATGGTAGGTACCACACTGAGGGTTTAACTTACTTTTTCTTGGTGATTAGTGAAGCAGAGTACTTTTTCATGTGTTTATCGACCATTTTGAAATCCTCTTCTTTAAAATGTCACTCTAAGTCTTCTGCCAATTTTTATGTTTTCCTGCATTTTGCTACTTGATTTCTAAAGATTCTTTGTACTTCTGCTATATGGATGTGCTATCAAATGTAGGTGCAATTGTCTGTCTCTTAATGGTGTCATTTAATGCAAAGCAATTCTGATTCTTATTGTACATATTTACTGTGTACAACTTGGTAATTGATATATGTATACTTTGTGAAATAATCACCCCAAACTAATTAACATTACCACATTACACAGTTAGCTTTTGTTTGTTTGTTTTGTGCTGAGAACACTTAAGATCTACCCTCTTAGCAAATTTCAAATATATAGAACAGTACTGTTACCCACAGTCACCATTCTACACATTAGATATCCCGAACTTACTCATCTGGCATAACAGAAATTTTATACTCTTTGACCAACATCTTAGTCTTAATTTAGTCCAACATACATCCTTTCTTCAGAAATAAGACTTGTTTGTGTCCCATCAAAAATATTTGCCTACTCCACTTTAATCTGTCATGTGCTTATCTAGCCATAAAGTTTTACATGATTTTAGTAACAGATTGCAATTTGGTGGTGATATCAAAGTTCTCTAAAAACATTCATTTAATCAGAAATATCCTTTCCCACTTACTGATTCCCAGTTTTGAGCCAAGCATAGTGACACAAAATTCCACCTTTAAAAAGTTTGGGAAAATACTTCTTCCTTTTGATACAGTATTTCAAATTTGCTAACTTTTTAGTTAACATGCAATATTACAATGGAAAGTGCAGAAAGCACTCAGATAGTAATTAGAAGCAAGATGTTTTCTATTTTACACCAAACTGTAGGACTTTCACAAAATGGCTCGGTGTTTCTGCCTTTCATCAGCAACCAAACGTACCGAGTTATTTTGGTCCACCTCTAAAAAAGTTTGAGCACATTGACTAGTTAGTATACGCAAAGCTCCCATGTCCTTTACAGCATATGATAGTTTACTGATTCTCGAGAAATGCAATTAGAAGTCAATGTGGTTATTTTAAAAATGTCCCATGGTGACTTTATTTTTAAATTAAAGGGGAATACTCCAAAATTATATGCTTATAAAATTATATATGCAGCGCAATAACATAATATGGCCCCTCAGTATTACGCTCTTCAAGGGTTAGACTTTAACAAGTCAGTAAGTTTTGTGAAAACGTGTATTTAAATGAATATGTATGTGAGTATATTTATTCCTCAGAAAGTGTCTATAAATATCATCCAATTTTAAGAGTATGTGATTCATCTCATAGAGATTAATAGCAACTGTCTTTGAATAATTTTTCTTATAAAAATAATGTAAAAAATCATACTGGGTAAATAAGGCATGCTGTGAGTTGTTGCCTGCCTGTTTATGATCACTGTCCTGCTGGTGTTATTTTATATCTTTCCATTTATACTCTCAGGGTGAACCGCTTTTGAAGAGTGATAGAGATACAAACAGCACTTCTTAATTAAATCTCCCGCATTTTATCATTTCAAGTTTGTAAGTTTCTTGTAACTAAAAGCCATCATTCTTTCCCCACAAGACCCTTTGTTATACATTCAGTTTAAAGCAAATTATTAAAATGGAAAATGCTGAAAGTCCACTCATGTTGGTCAAATAAATGTTATTCTCTTTCTTTTAGGAATCAGTTTATGATGAGTAAACCTGAGATATATGGAGAGACAGCAAAGGAAAGGAGTGAAAGGAGTGACTAATTTTATTCACATCCCACATCAACAGAACTAGTTTTCAATATTAAAAATAAGCAAGTGTACCACTGTAGAGTAAAATGTTGGTAACCAGGGAAGTTGGAACTGTTATCAGAACACATTATGAAAATTTTCTCTAAGCAACTTATATGGCCCTTTTCAACTGTCAAGTTATAGTATTCTATAGATAAAAACAATTGTTAAGGAAAACAATAGAGAACCCATGTATGCTGGTCATTTGCTTTCTGATAACAGTTAGTATATTCATGATTTTCTTCATAGACTTATAAAATGTGTGTTGATGCTCACTAAGTATTTTGTGCACGAGAGTCAATAGTGAAATAAACCAATCCATCCTGCCCTAAGGAAACACAGACTAGTAGGGAATCTAGTAACCCATATAATGAGCATGAAACTAAATGTAAATTTGCATCTAGGACAGTGCTATAAGGAAAATGCATCCAGGGATATAAAAGTGTGTCAGTAGTTTAGAAGGAATGGAGTTTTTCCTGTTATGGAAGATCATAAATTTTCCTTTGAAGAAGATGTGTAAGGATCTGCCTGTATTACAGATAGCTTGCCAATAGGGTGATATGAGCTGGAAGTGGACTTTTAAGGTGTCTTTGTCACTTGAGGGATAGCCCAGAAAGAGAGTACAGAAAGGATTTAATTCAATTAAGCAGGACCCTGAGAAGTTTATTTCACTGCCCCTTTTCTTTTCAAGGATAGATGGTCTGACTATAAAACATCAAATGGTAATACTTTGATAATAATTTACAAAAATATTCTGGGACTAAATAGAAACATGTGGAGGTAGGTTTTATGAAGTTATACAAGGATGGTCCTCTTAAAGTGATCCACAGTCTTAAAATATGTGTGTCCCATTGTTGAGTAAGTGACATCTGTTATAACCTCCATAGTAAGAGTCTCACTCTCCTAGGGGTAGCAGTCCCAGATGTCAACCCACTCACACGGGCAATTGACGAAGAACACTACTCACACAGAGAAAAGACAGAGCAAGATCAGCTTCAACAGTGGAATTTAGTCCCCCATGGTCAGTGGGTCTCATCCAAGGTAAGGCCATGGTCTGCAAGTACCCTTGTCATGCTGCAAGCAAGAGACCCTATTCTCTCCCAGTCAGGAACAGATTAGTAGTGGTGTTCAGCAGGTGCCATGTGACACACAAGCTTAAGCAGAACAAGGGAGTATACATTGAATCTGAAACAGGGAAAGATATTCCCACACAAGATAATCAACCAAGCACAGGCTGTGAGGGCTTTATGTCTATGTAAGGAAGTGTTACAAGCTCAAGGCCCATTCTCATGTAGCTGAGCAGGGGTTGAAACACTGTGCACATGAGACTGCCTTTCTCATCACCCATGTAAATGCTTTCAAAAGGCCCTACTGCAGAAGAGGTTCTTAACAATATGTCCTGTGGATGTCAATCAGCTTCTTTCTTTCATGATCCGAGGGTTTGATCAATAGCCCCTGTACAGTGTGGGCAGAATTGCTGAAAGATGGACTCTATGGGTGCTCAATATCATATACTTCCCTCCATAAAGTCTGGCCTGAGAATTGCTTATTCTAAGTGTTGAACTTGGAACCCACTCCATGATAGTATAACCTGAAGAGTCTACTCACTTTCTTTACAGCAAGTTGATGACATTGGGTAGATTCCATCACAGAAATAGGAGATGAGAGGATGAACCATGATCTGTTCCAACGGATAGCATATGTATTCTAAATTTAAATTTCTTATTTTCATGAGTTGCTACTTGTACTCTCACCATCTGTTGTATTCCACACATGAACCAAAAGTGGAATTCATAAGAAAAATGTAAAGCAATATGTCAATTCCCATGGATTAAATGGTTACTATTGTAAGTTATACATCAGAGGCACCTGGATCTATAGAATGGAAAATAATCTCATGAAGACTTGATTATAGTGCCAACTGGGGGAAAAAGCACCTTTTGAGGTTGGGGTATTGTCTTAAGGAAAATTTTATGTACTCTAAATTAATATATTTTTCCATTTCTTTCATCACCAAAATACACAAGGACTGGAAGAAAAGGAATAGCACTCCTTATAATTAAACTTAATGAACTACTTGTGAATTTTGGCATCTTCCTCACGACTATGAGTCCTGAGGATTTAGAGTTTTTCAATATCAAAACCGGAATCTATGCATCTGGTGAACTAGAAATTGCTGCTTGTACTTGCTGTTCTTTTATTGTTTGTTTGTTTTATTTTTGTTTTTGTTGGAGGAGCTCTTCATGGCACAGGGAAATCATTCAAAAATAGAACATAAAAAATTATTACCCTTTGCCTCATAAATCTAGAAACTTCACTAGATATATACTTTGATAAAGTTAAATGAGAGAAGCCCGCAGTAGGAAATCTCTGTTTTTGCATGCAAAAGCTGTTGTCATAATGTTCCTTAAAAAATTAAAAATCGCAATGGACTGAGCTAATCTCAGCTAAGGAAAGTTAAGCTAGGCTGAAGTGAACAACTGCAGGGATGCCTATATTTATCAGGCTAAAGAATAAAATGGCCATATTCTTCATAATTTTAAGATATTTCACTAAAACTAGGCAAAATATGACTCCATAAAAATCTCCCTACACCAAGCAAAAAATAAATGTTGTTTATAGGCTTGCAAATTTAGAAGTCTTATTAATCAGACAATGATTCTATTATAGAAAAACAAATAAGCAAATTAGTGGTATGATAGGTTATGGCCGGGTCTGCTATACAGAAACCTCAAATAACTCTGATTGTATACTGTGAATATTTTGGGCGGTGGATGGATTGCCTGCGATGCATATTGTGGATTTGCACACTTGTTTAAATAATGCCTTTTTAGTGTCTTATATGAAATACTGTATTGAAAAATTATAAACCCGGAATCCAGACAGTATGTATGGGTAAATGTTTCAGCAGAATATTCTTCAGTAATAATATACAACCTCAAGTAGTTTCATTGCTCAATGGGCGTCAATGGCTCCTTAATTGAGGCATTTCCAAACTTTGTCTGGACTTGTGGAGATGAATTTGGTGTTGTGGGCAATCTCGCTGGCAGTTCCAAATGGTGGTATGAGAGACTGAATCTCCAACCAAGAGAGGAAAAGCCCCTGTGATGGGCAGTTAAAAAGTGACACTGACAATGAATGAAAGGAGAGAGTGATAGTGGTTTGGGCAGCTTTTCTACGCAAAACTCTGCATGAATACACGCGTGTCAATGTACTATTCTGCCTTTCAGGCACTAAAGCCCCATATGTCTCTGACAGCAAGAAAAAAATGCCACGCTACACGATAAATAAAGCCCACGGAGCGTAATGGAGAATGAGATCCACGCTTAATGGCATAAAGAGTTAAGACAATTTCCAGAGAGTACAAACTGAAATCGCCAGAGCCTATAACTACTTGCACGGTGTGAATGTGCGCTGATGAGGATGAATAGGTAGACAGCTCTGAGGAGGAATTAAGATGTCTTGATTTAAAATCATGTAGATATAATTACAGCTTATCCAGAAATATATGGAGAGTGAAGGAGAGACCTCCTAACTCCTTAGTGCTTTGTTATAGGCAGTGTTCTATTGGCCTAATATCTGGTTATCTTTTCCAATTTCTTTCTCTGTTTCAGGACTATTTTCATGATGTTAAAAAAGATATGATTTAAGTAGGTTTTTTTCTGTGTGTGTGTGATGAAAATTGGCCCTGAGCTAACATCCGCTGCCAATCCTCCTCTTTTTGCTGAGGAGAACTGGCCCTGAGCTAACATCCGTGCCCATCTTCCTCTACTTTATATGTGGGACACCTACCACAGCATGGCTTGCCAAGTGATGCCATGTCTGCTCCCAGGATCCGAACCGGTGAACCCTGGGCCGCCAAAGTGGAACGTGTGCACTTAACCGCTGTGCCACTGGGCTGGCCCTGCCAATCCTCCTCCCTTTGCTTGAGGAAAATTGTCACTGAGCTAACATCTGTGCCCATCTTCCTCCATTTCACATGGGATGCTGCCACAGCGTGGCTTGATGAGCAGTGCTAGGTCCTTGCCCAGGATCCAAAACTGTGAACCCTGGGCCACCTAAGCAGAGCACACAAACCTAACCACTACGTCACGGGCCTGGCCCCTGATTTAGGTACTTTTAATTTTCATCATTTTAACTTATTATACCCACTGATTACCATGTGTATGTGTGCTTGTGTGTGTGTGAACCCACTTGTTACGGGTGAGCTCATTTCTGAAGAAGATTCTCACTGTTTCCAGAAAGCTACTTGGAAATATATACTAATAGCCTGAAAAGATGACTAAAATCTTCTGATTTAACTTCCATATTTCCAGAGTTCTGCATGAGTTCATCCTCGTTTCATCCTTGTAAGAAGAGTATGAGATAGGAAATATTTTTATTTCCATTTTATAGAAAAGGAAACGGAGAGAGAGAGATTGAGCGATTTGTGCAAGCTGACACTCTTAGCTGGTGGGACTGAGCCCAGGATCCCACCTCTGCTGATTGGCTCCTCAGCTTGAATTCAACTTCTCTGCTACACAGGGTCATGAATTTAACGCTACACATTCGCTTCTAGAAATCTATCTTACATCGAGGAGTATTAGGATTATTAATTACATAGGAAATGTTTGTGATTGATGTTCACTATAATCCCATATATTAAAATGAACAGGAAGAAAAACCCCTGCGAATATATGCGTTTTGGCCACTGCTGGATGACAGGATTATGATGGATTTTATTCTTTATATATTTGTGCACTTCCTGTATCTTCTCCTCCAATAAACATATATTATTTTATAAGGAGCAAAGTAAAAATAAAAATGCTTTTATCCATTGCTTTATGACTGAGTTCAGTCCAGCTAAAATATTAATTGCTTTCAATGGCTTCACACAAGAAGACAGCAACATCTGGAAGCTTCTATCATTTTCATTAAGTAGCTTTGTAACACTGAGAACAAAATGCCTCATGTAAATATATTCTTAATAAATGCTAATGAAAGGGACAATTTCTCTGCAATAGATACCTGTGGCCAGCTGTACACAAAGTGATAATTTTCATGAAGAACTACAGTGTGTAAACAAACTTGCCTGGTAGATGGAAATGTTATAAAAACAGAGATAGCCTATTTGAGAATGACTCCATCAACCAAGTGAGGCACTCTTCTCTTGAAGTTAATTTTTTTGTAGAATGACAATAATTTAAATTTTTATCGAGTAACAAATGCAATGTTTCTGCTTCCATGATTTATTTTCCTGATAATCTTGAAATTTTGCATGCAGAAACATCGAATTTGCAAGCACATTATATTTTTTTGTAATTTTTTCAAGTTCTTGTAAATATTCTATTAATTATTTTGAGTTAATATTGTGCTATATGACTTCATGAATAAAACATGCTTGAGGTTAGCTTAAAAGGAGTAACTAGTCAAATTTGAGTTGACTTGTTCAAACTTGGATGCATGGTACTCATCAAATTTCAGTCAGTTCCACTCAGCATGTGTATTGTTAAGAATCAAAAAATACTTCTTTCTAGGAAACAGACCCCTAGAAATTTTACTAAAAATTGCATACTGTATGTACTAGTAAATGTCTTAATTTAAGCTGAGTTCTAAATATTTTAAATATTGTATTAATAGATACAATTATAATGAAATAACATTTGTAGCTTTCAAACTACAATTATGGAAATTCCCAACATGGCTATTAAACTGTAAACTAAACTCAGCCTAATTATGCTTTGGCCTAGAAAGTAACCATTGACAAATCCATTCCAAAAGTACCCTCTGCCTTGAAAGACTTAATGAGTTTCGCTAAATGTCTGACATACATAAAGAATCTTGCAGAGTCATTAAAATACCTTTATGTATTGTTTATATTCCTTTGGCTTTATATTTTATTTCTGTGTCATCCTAGAAATGTACCAAGGTTCCTGATGCAACAAGGGTCTTTGTGCACATCCTCACATTCATGGAAATATACATTATTGCTCCAATTCTTCTTATCATGCTAGTCAGGAAAGCCCCAGTTGACATCTTCCTAGATTCCCCAAGAAAGCACATTTTTAACTTTGAAAAGAATTGATAAATTGCTTAACAATGGTATTTGAAAATGAATGTTTTTTCCTCACATTCTTGAAAATACTAGATATAATTAAATGTCAAATGTTAGCCATTTCCCCAGAAGGAAAAAAAGTCAATACTTACAGATTTTGTTTTTTTTTTGTTCATTTCTTACAACTCATTCATTCATTCCACCAAAAAAGTATAGAGTACTTACTGTGTGTAGGATAGATTCTAGGCGTTAAAGATAAAGTAGGATCCAAAATACACAAACCTTTTACATGAATTATTTGTTTGGAGATTGCATGTCGTTTTCAAATTATTGTTTCTCCATTTCACATATATATAGATTTATTAAAAATAATATAGTCATTATTTACATATAATATTTGTAAACATAGTTTTCAGCTTTTACATCCTTGTAAAACTTTTCCTTTTACTTAAATATTCAAAATGCCTAGAAAAAGCCAGGAAAGAAATATATCAGTATGTTAACTATAAATTATTATGTTAGTAAATTATATATCTATTGCTATTTTATTAAGAACTGGATTTGTATTTCATCAAAATGAAATTTAAAATTTAAACATCTGGCAAAATGCTTTCCTCATGTGTTTTATATGGTATCGGATATTAAACTCTGCTTTCAATTTTTTTTGCCCTAAACCTCTCTCAGTACTACTGATTTGGCCAACACATTCACCAATTAAATATTCATTACAGGCCTATTCTTGTTTTTTTGCATTATACTTTGGCCTATAATTTCAAGGACCTTTTTTAGGAAGAAAAATTCTTTCAAAATATTTCAATTTGAAGGGATGAATGAGTTAGCCATGGTTGTGAAACAAAGGATCTTAAAGCAATAAGCTCTAACAACTGCTAACAAGTCTACAAAACTTCTCTCCCAAGTTGGCAGTTAACTGTGGGTCAGGTAACTGGTAAGGGCTCTCTCTTGGCAGGCTGGCTTGTCTAGAAGGTCTCCCATTTGGACCGCTGGATTCCCCTCCACATCCTCTCAGGTGGAAAACTTTCCAATTTACCTATAGGTGTGAGTAGGAAAAAAAAAGTCATGATATTTATTTAAACTGAGTTTTGAGTAAATATGTTATACAGCAACAGCTACCTGATTCAGAAATTGCTCAAGTGTGGGACGCTGCCATAACAGAAACTGAGAATATGTGGCATTGACTCGGTGACTTTCAGTGGGCAGACGCGGAAAAAATGGAAAGTCTACCATCAGTGAGGGCTGCAAGAAAGTAAGGAAGATGCAATTGAAGGATGGTGAAATGGCAACCTGTGTTATGTAGCAGCAAAGCAATTGGCAAAACTATCACCAGGAAACTTGAAAAATGGAAATTGTACATAATGAACATTTGCGTTTGACTGAGGGACTCACAAGGCGGAATATTGAAAATGTCAGCCAGTTGCTCTTAGCTGTGCACGATAATTGCAAGAAAGAGAGGAGCTGAAGAACATGGCCACTTTGTACTTATAATTTGAAAGAAATATAGAGGGGCCAGGTCTTGCTAGGTTAGAAAATAGTTTCTCATTTGCAGCCTGTTGATTCCTCCTCAAGGGCATAAGAGATTTCTTAACATTTAATTAGAAAGGCACTTGACATAATACCTGTGTATATAGTTATAGACCTCAGTTAGTAATTCTTCAAGAAATTAATATAATGAGTTCGGATTTCCATTTTTTAAGTATAAAAGATTAAAGTAGAAGAGCTAGATGAGAAACTTTTGAAGTCTCTTCAAATATGTAAGACAATTTTAGCCAGTGATTGCAGTGATGTCTTGGTTTTTCATTTCAGTTTTATCTCTTCTAAAGCTTCATTAATTAATTAATTTATACACCCTTTCAATAGACATCTATTAGGATATTTTGATACAAAGTGGTCAGGATAGAAAAATATGTAAAATTCATGACTTGCCATTCAGCATAATGCATTCTAAAAGGGGGAGACCATCACGCTACAAGTGCTCAGACAGAAAATTGAATAAGGTTTAGCTTTGCTTCTGAGTGACACAGCACAGTTAAATCAAATACTTACTACAGTTGTTGAATACCCTAAAGAAGCCAATGACAAGCTAGAATACCATGTGAATTTTGCCGTAAAATCTTATTTTATTTTGCCTTGTAATCTATAAATATACAGGTTGATTTTGTTAAAAATATAATATTTTAACTCCAAGAATATTGTCACCTTTATTTAAGTAACAACAGTATAGAAAGCACACAAAAAGTAATTTTACCTTGCAAATCAATATTTCATATGAGTATCATGTGTGTTCAATATTGTAACCTCTAGTAGTATACAGAAAACAGAAACCAGGGTATAATAGTAAAAATAATCATAAAATTCATTGATTATTTATTATACGCCAACTGCAATTTTTAATGTGTTTACATATGTTAAGCGATGGTCTTCCAACAAATACATTAATTCGTTAGTATTAAACCCCAGGCCTGCAAAGCAGAGTGCGTGAACTTAACCACTTGGCCACGGGGCCGGTCCCAAAGCTAAACTCTTTTTATTGATCAACATAGTATACTTGTCCTGTATACAGTAAAAACCCATTAAAGGTTATTATTATTTTTTGATTATCTTTCTCTTTTGACTAGTCATTATTCTCTCTAAATTTTTCTAATGTTATGTCAAATTTGTTGTTATAGCCACTAATTATTTATTTGCTGTTTATATATATTCTACTTCTCTTTTGATACAGTCCATCTTATTATGCTTTTTGCTCATTTTCCTTCTTGTTAACTTTTTTCTGCTAACTCCAATGTCTAGTTCATCAATGGGTCTGTGTCTATTAATTACTTTACCTCTTGATATCAATCACTTTATTCTGATTTTCTGAATATTTTATAAATTAGGATTCAAGATTATTGAAAATGTGTTATAGAGGTTTTCCTAGAAAGAGTTTTGATTTCTTTTTTTCTGGCAGATAAGTTTCTGGCTATTCTGACTCACGTTTCCAATGCATGGTTAAAGTTCTGGTTAGGTAGGAACTACAGATGGCTTTCTTGGTTGTTTGGTTTGTTTTGATCTTTTTGATCACTCATGGGCTATAGCCTCTGCTTTAGGGTGTGACCTTGCAACACTCTCAAATGAGTGTTTGCAGCGTCTGAGGAATCTCTACCCGGGCGGGGTCCAGACTCTACTCTATCCTATACCATGTGTGATTGCTGAACTCTCCACTCAGCTGTGTCCTCTCCCGGCAACAGCAATGAAACAGATCTCTTCAAGTCTCACTATGTGCACACACAGTCCAAAAGACAGGAAAAAATCCACAAGTCCAAGGAAATTTTTCAGTTTTCTGGGGTTACTTTCAATGGCTTCCTCCATCTGGAATCTGACTTCCCATCCCAACTACCTCAGCTGTTTTAGAATCTGATCTTTACCTCCTTTGCATGGAAAGACAGTTTCTATTTGGGCTTCATCTCCCTGCATTTCAGGCCAGGAAACATCCCTTGGAGAAGTGTGGTGAATATTTGGCTGACTCAATTTGCCTTTATTCTTTTTGAGGATACTGCCCTGCATTGATTGTTGCCAATGCTTACAAATAGAATTTTTAACGATATGTATTTGCTAGGTTTTATATATGTCTGGGGCAGACATACAAATTCAATGTAGCTGGTCTGTCATGGCCAGAACAGAAATCTGTTGGGCTTTTTTTTGATCAACCAATCTCTAGATCAGAATTACTTAATATAACCCACGTCCTTTCAATGTTCTTAGAAATATATGGTTATGCTGTTTTAAATACCTTAATCAATGAATCTTTTGTTTCTTCTTTCCCTTACTTATACCTCCAGCAAGTTTCTGGCATACAAATTTACGATAGAATAGGCCAATTCAACACAACTATGTGTTCAAGTAGCCAGCAAAACAGGCTTGCGGCTCATAGGTCTTTTTGTTTGATGATTTAGCATTGTCTCTGATTTTTGATTCCAGGCAGCATCTGCAAAGCTAAATGCTCGCCATCTTTCTCCACAACATTCCCTTATTTCTGGGTCACATCTGCACTTAAATTTCTATGTGTAAGAGGTTTTTTTTTAAGTGATTAACTTACTCTCTTTGAGCCCTGAAGGAACCTGGTTTTTAGCCATGCATTCGTTCTAAATATAGTATTGATATCGACCCTGAAATCAGTTTCCCCACATTAAACCCAGCATATATGGGGTTAAAAGCAAAACACCCATTCCCTGCTTACTCTCTGGCTTCCTGGCTCCAGAGTCCACTACCCTCCATGGAGACAGACACCATCAAGGACAAGCACCTGGACTATCTCCTCCCGCAAAGAGATACAGGCTGGTGGGAAAGCTGCTGACTAGCAAGGTCATGAGCTCCCTCCTGTCTGCAAGTAGTCTCAAGGCCAAAGACAGGCTGGTGGGAAAGCACTGACCAGCAAGGCCGTACAATCCCCCTCCCTACCTAAAGCCCCAAATAAAAACCCTTCCTTTTAGCTTTTTGGGGAGTTTGGGATTTGAGCATTAGCTGCCCTCTCTCCTTGCTCAGCACTGTGCAAAAATAAAATTCCTACTTTCTTCCACCACACCCGGTGTCAGAGATTGGCTTGCTGCTCAACGGGTGAGCGAACTCACTTCAAATTCAGCAACAGTATCAGTGGATGGAGCCCTCAGGACTACTTCATTTATATAATCTATTTTTTTTGTAAATCCAAACTTACTTGGGAGTTTCATGTTCCTGTTTCTTTTGAGTCCTAATTTATCCATATTGATTTTTGCAATAGACTTCCCAATAAACCATTTAGGTTTTAGATGTTTCATTTTTTAAAATGAAATACTTTCTCTTGCTATTTTTCAAAATTTTGTATTGTTATTTTTGTGACCCAGAAATAAAACTTCGCTAGATATCATACATTGGAAGGCTTTTCTTATTTAAAAAAAACATTGTTGGTGGATTTAAACATGTTTTTATATGTATGGACGACTTCACTCCACATTCTATTTTTAGTTAAATGTTGCCATTATTTTTTTTAACTTTGCTGACTTTTGCCAGAATATTTGACTTTTCTTTGGTATTTTGCTTTTCTTGTAATAATTTAGAGTTGGTATAGCAAACATTTTCTCCAATTCTATTCCTATTCACTTGCTTGTTTGTTTCTAACTTGTAGCCATTTATTAATAACATTTAGGCCATCATAAGCAGCAAAATAATTAATATTAGAACGCATTTTTCTCATAAAATGGTATTGGCTGCTTCCAATACTTTTTTTTTTTTTTTTGAGAAAGATTAGCCCTGAGCTAACATCTGCTGCCAATCCTCTTTTTTCTGAGGAAGACTGGCCCTGAGTTAACATCCATGCCCATCTTCCTCTACTTTATACATGGGACACCTACCACAGCACAGCTTTTGCCAAGCAGTGCCATGTCCGCACCCAGGATCCGAACCAGTGAACCCTGGGCAACCGAGAAGCAGAAGGTGCACCCTTAACCTCTGTGCCACTGGGCTGGCCCCTGAAGATATTTTTATATGCAATGTTCTCAAAGTTACAAAGCAGATTTTCTAGCCCAATAGCTAGTTTTAAGCAGGATTTTTCTTAATACTCTACATACACTTCTTAATGCCTAATTCTCTGGAACTTTTAAAAGAATGGAGCAAACAGTAAACTGTAAATTTCAGAATTCATTCTCAATAGGTTTATTCTATTTTCAACCCTGATTATAAGTTCTGCTTTTGATCCCTGGAATTATAAAAATAGGATTCCCATGAGCAATCTCAATCTTCCGATTTTCCTAGCATTTGTAGTATTTTTCTGCGATTTTTAAAAAGAACAATATCAATTATATTTTGTCAGTTTCAGAGTCTCATTGAAGAATATAAATAGATTTTCCATTAGGACAGGCTCTTAATTTCTGAGTACAAATAATAAAAACAGAGTTTTACTTTTGGATAGTCTATTTTCGAAGTCCACATACGCCATGATTTGAAGATCTTGTTTGTGTTGTTGCTGTTGTTATGATTCCTTATTTACTTGTTTTTTGCTTGTTCTGCTTCGTCTTTGTAAAATTAAACTTTATGCTCCAATATTCTGGAATTAATTTCTCTCTTATGGATAATTAGAGAGAGGATTTCTTTCAGCTTTGATTTCTTTCTGTCCGTACATGAAATGTAAGTAAATAATTTAGGAAGTCTATATGCATGGCCTCTATCTAGCTAAAAATAAAACTTTTAGTACTACCTATTGACAAATAAATGGCAAGCAATAGGATATATTGGAGTATATGGGGAAGCCGTTTGGTGTAAACCTCATTTGGCCTGACTTTGTTTTTCCAAAAGGGCCACATGGCCATTGAGCATGCATTGTAGATCTGCTTTAAGCACTTGCTATGTCCCAAAGACAAGAACAAATGGCCTTAAGATAAAGATGCAACATCCCCCACAGTGGCATTTCCTTAAGGATAAGCATTTCTCCCTAGGCTAGGAACTGATTGCTGTGCCAACCTGTGACCATCCAACTCACCTGTGACCACTCAGCTGGAGACAACAGACCTGCTACCCTGCTGTGTCCCTCAATGACTGCACCAACAGAGCAGCCTCGTGACTACTATAAAAGGGACATTTCAATCATATGTGATACATGCTCTTTTAGGATATATAACCACTCTGTTCACCCCACTTCTTTGGTGCCCTTCCTTCCTTGGAGAAAGAAGGTCCCGGGCTAAGGTAGTCCTCACATTTTGGCTCAGAATAAACTCACCCCAATTTTCACTTATAGATTGGTTATGGATTATATGCATTGACACTATCATGTCTAATTTTTTTAAATTATCCATACTATTAATCTCTTCTATAAATTAATTATACTAATTTCATTATTCCTTCTTGTGTTTATTTATATTTCTTAGCCACAAAGTATTAAACAGTTAGACTATACCTCTTTTATATTTATTTTCTCAATTAATCATTGGTATATATATTTCCTTTCTTTTATTACAAATGACAATATTTTATCACAGTAAGTTTTACAATATTGCCCATTCCATAAATTAATATAACAAATTTTCATCATTGTTTTTAAAACAAGCTTTTTGAAAATTTTCACTAGGAGCTGATTATATATTGACAGTTTTTTCAAGCGATTATGAATTTTGTATTTGCATATATCCAATTAGCTTTAATGAATCAGCATCAGAGGATTTTAATATTTAATTTCTAAAAAAATTTGAGGGGCCAGCCCCATGGTTGAGTGGTTAAGTTCACACACTCCACTTCAGTGGCCCAGAGTTTCTCCAGCTTGGATCCTGGGCTAGGACCTAGCACGGATCATCAGGCCATGCTGAGGTGGCATCCCACATAGCACAACCAGAAGGTCCTGCAACTGCGATATACAACTATGTACTTGGGGGCTTTAGGGAGAAGAAGAAGAAGGGAAAAAAAAGAAGATTGGCAACAGATGTTAGCTCAGATGCCAATCTTAAAAAAAAAATATTTGAGATATTCTATTGGCACTAAAAAAGATGTTTCCTCATTTTATGACATTGTTATCAACATATATCCTCTTCCTTTATGTCATTAATTTTATTAATCATGATTTTATAACTTTCTATAATATTTCTAAGTATTTACATAAGTTTAACTTTTAGCTCTTCCAAAGTAAAATACATATTGACTATATATTAACTGTCACTCCATTTTCTGTTCTTAAAAATATCCTTTGGAAACAACTCAATTATAGATTTTTTTCATTTTGAATTATATAAGTCTTAAAAATATAAAAGTATTATATAAAATATATATAAATATATATATATATTCCTGTAAATAAATCCAATGTTCACTACTATAAAAAAGGAGACAATAAGAAAAACAATGCTCAGATAAAAATATTTAAATGAATTATTCTATCAGCAAAATATTTAAAGGCAGTATCTATTTTAATCAATAATAGTTGAAGACAAAGTAAAATGTTACATATGTTATCATGATGCTGTTGGATCATCTAATAATGTACATAATCTAATAATTTAAATACTTTTAATTTAAAAGTGGCCCAATTTGAAATTAACCTTAGAAATCACTTTTTTTTAAATTTTTTTATTAAGATTATGATAGTTAACAACCTTGTGAAATTACAGTTGTACATCATTATTAGTCATGTTGTAGGTACACCACTTCACCCCTAGTGCCCTTCCCCCACCCCCATTTCCCCTGGTAACCACCGATCAGTTCTCTTTGTCCATATGTTAACTACCACCTATGAGTGGAGTCACACAGAGTTCATCTTTCTCTGTCTGCTTATTTCACTCAACATAATACCCTCAAGGTCTATCCATGTTGTTGTGAATGGGATGACTTTGTCCTTTTTATGGCTGAGTAGTATTCCATTGTATACATATACCATATCTTCTTTATCCAATCATCAGTTGCTGGGCACTTAGGTTGGTTCCATGACTTGGCTACTGTGAATAATGTTGCGATGAACATAGGGGTGCATGGGACTTTTGGAACTGCTGATTTCAGGTTCTTAGGATAGATACCCAGTAGTGGGATGGCTGGGTCATAAGGTATACATTGTTCCTTTACTCAATGTATAAACTGAAGATGTGTAATTAAAATTAGATCAAAGTTTAATGAAAATTAGTATCAAATTATGGAAATGTCAAAATAATATTTTTAAAATTCTAGTTGAAATCAAGATGTAATTAAATTAATGCCATAACAATTTTCTTGAATCTGTTTTGTATTTGTTAGGTTTCAATGAGCATGGAGTTGCCCAAAAGCAATTTGCATTTAATATGAATACATTAAATGTTCTCCCCTCTATAAATTAAAAGAAAGTGATGTAGAAAAAAGTGATCTAAAATTTTAACGATAGTGTTAAATGAATGCACCAGTTGAATTTTAAAAGATATAATAAGGTACTTAATATGTAAAATGAGGTAAGTTACATTAACATGAAAAGAATAAATGCAATGCATGCATACTATAGAGTATTTATATACAGCAAGAAACAGTGAGGAAAAAAGGCAAATTATTTATAATACTATAAAGTTATAATGAGTTCAAAAATATAATGGAATATAATACTATAATCAGTTATAATGGAATTAAATGTCAGTGAAAACGATTAGATTGTAGCTTAATTTTCCCAGGTCATAATTCAAAACACAAATTACCCTTTTGCATATTAAACCTACATAAATAATGCTATAGTTATTGCTCTGAAAAATCATATGTTACTACTGAATAGATTTAATAGCAAATTACCTACTTCTTATTACTGCACACAACTAATCTTCTACCCTACAATATACTCAACTCTATCATTCATAGAACTTGAAAACCAACAGGTACTTTTAAAGTCATTCTTGAACACATTTCACAAATAAAGACTATAAGATCCACAAAACATATATGTTACAAAACACGCCATCATTTATTTACTTACAGTGGACCTAATCTCCACTTTTGTCTGTGTGGAAAAGATATACGTGTCATCCCGATGCTTCCCTTGAGACTTCCCCCAGGCTCTTGTTTTACACCTTGTGATCCTTATTTCTTCCAAGTTTCTTTTTTAAGAGAAAACAATGGAAAACAAGCAAAGTCAACACTAACCAAGAAAAACTCTGAAAATAATATGAATCTAACAGTTGACTGAAACAAGAAAAAAATCCAAATGGCTAGCAAATATAAAAATTGTTCAATTTAATCAGTAGTAAGTGGGAGAGGATGCTAAGATTTTACATATATATGTGTGTATAATATATACTAATATTTATTAATGTAATATATTAATGTTACATATATGTATATACACATATATACATATATAAGTATGCATCAACCTTCAGTAATCCAACTAGTAGAAATTTTTAAAAGAAACAAAACCTTGGAAAATAGACACATTAATATTATAAACATTTTAGAAATATTTAGATGTACCTGTTTAAATTACATATATATACCTTCTGATCCAATAACTATTTTTTTGAAACCCTTCTTTACATAAATATCAATATATTAAAATAATGATTATAAGTCTCCCAAAAATTTTATGCATTTGTATTATCTCCTAGGGCTGCCATAACAAACTACCACAGACTAGATGGTTTACACGACTGCAATTTCTTTTTTCCCAGTTCGAAGCTAGATGTCTGAGATCAAGCTCTAGACGGAGTTGGTTTCTTCTGGGGGCTCCCTCCTAGGCTTGTAGATGCCCTTCTTTTCTCTGTGCCTTCACATGGTCTTCCCTGTGTACACGTCTGTGTCCTACTATCTCATAAAGACACCAGTCTTGTTGGATTAGGGTCCACCCTAATCATCTCACTTTAACTTATTCACTTTTTTAAAGAGTCACCTCCAAATACAGTTGAATTCTGAGTTACTACAATTTAGCTCTTCAGCACATGCATTTTGGGGGAACACAATTCATCTACAACAACATGGAGGCTTGTTATATTATTATTTTTGATAGTAGAAGTCTTGAAATATTTTGAATTGCCATCAGTGGAGAAATCATTGGGTAAAATTATAACTCATCCATATTATAAAATATGAAACAGTGAAAATGTGATTTTCAGGGGTCTGCCCCCTGGCGTAGTATTTAAGTCCAGTGTGGTAGACTTCAGCAGCCTGGCTTTGTGGGTTGAGATCCTGGATGTAGTTCTACACCACTGTTGAGCCACACTATGGCACCAACTCACGTACAAAATAGAGGAAGATTGGCACAGATGTTAGCTCAGAGAGAACCTTCCTCAACAAAAAAATATATATATCTATACATATAATTTTCCTATGAACCTGTTAGGATATTGGTGATGTGTTGTCAGGAGTAAAATGTAATGATGCATTTCTCCAGGAAACATTTCTCTATTTCACTTGTTAGAAGAAATATGCCTTTTTTAATCTAATAAAAACATTTAAATTACAAAAATCATACATCTCTTCCCATTAATTTGTTACAAAATTTCTATAAATAAGAACAGGAACCAATTTCTTAGCAACCGAGTTAATTTACCTTACTTCCCAGAATAAGTAAAATGCTCCATTGGACAGGTCAAATATCAAACCAAGACTATTAATTTGACTATATAAAAGATTTTACATTTTAATAACAATTTGATAAACATGACACTAAAGCAAAAAATGCTTTAAAAGTTCTTAGGAGGGCCTGGCCCCATGGCGTAGTGTTTAAGTTTGGTATGCTCCACTTTGGTGGCCTGGATTTCTGGTTTCAGATCTTGGGTGCAGACCTACACCACTTATTAGCCATGCTGTGGCAGCAACCCATATACAAAATAGAGGAAAGATTGGCACAGATGTTGCCTCAGGGCTAATCTTCCTCAAGCAGGAAAAAGAGGAAGATTAACAATGGGTGATACCTCAAGGTGAATCTTCCTCAGCAAAAAAAAAAAAAAAGTTCTCAGGAAACTATTACTTTTAGGTTACCATTAAATCTCAAATTTAGTATGTAAGGTTTGTCATATTTATTGATGATTATTTTGGTTTATATTAGCTCTATAAGCAAATTCACAAGTTAATTTATCTAATATTCTATTTTATTTTTTCCAATTATTTTTGGGATGTGAATATGTATAATTCACAGTCCATACAGTTAAATTAATGATTCACTTTAATATTTTAAAATGAAGCTCTTTGCCAAATGAAAAAATGTAAATCCTATTTTAGGTATATTTCCCAAAGGTCTCTCGAGCATGATTGATTGATTAATTGATTAGCTGTAATTATTCAATGACTAAGAATAGGAGCAAATTTCTCTTAGTCTATATAAAAATGCTCCATTTCTTCTCCATAGCATGTTGGAACATGAGTGCTCAAATGTTAATAAAGTTATCATACTTCTAAACTCTTAATCATCATGTCAACCAAAGCTTTATAAGCTGAAACTCTGAGGTTTGAAGCTATGAGAACCTTAATATAGTAGAAGGACTTTTGGGAATAGACATTGATTTTTTTGTCTGTCTCACTAACCAACAAAAGAATGCACTTTTGACTGCTGTTTACAACTTGACCAAGGTGTTCTACAAAAGAAAAAAAATCAGAATAAATTTGTAATAGAATTACTTTTGAAACAAATTGAGTTGAAATTGCACAGCAAAGCAACAGTAGCTCTGAAATCTTGGAAAACACAATTTTAAAAAAACAGGTGGCTGGTGACATAAGGCATATTTTTGGAAAGGAAAGGTTTATTAAATGGTAAAAAGTACTGATTTTCTTCATTTCAATGAAACTGTATTTCCCTTTTGTTTCTTTTTCTTCAAATATTAAGAAGTTTAGGGAATACAATAAATTGTATTCTATATCATATTTTCTATATAGAAAGAGGGTGAGGAAGTACCTGAAACATTCTTCCTAAATAGTTTATCTGTATCTCTTTGTGCACATTAGCAATACTTATATTTTGGAATTTTTTAAAGCTAGAATTTTCATGAAACTACACGGGAAACTTCATTGAAACCTCATACTTTTAATATAAAGCCAGAAAAAAATTATACACAGAGATAACATAGTCATCATAAACAAGATATCTAAGCTTGTGTCTTAATCATGGCCTGGATGGGAAGTTATTTTTTATGATTGAATACATAATGTTCCCTACAAAATCCCTGCTATATGAAGAATTAATCCTAAAAGAAATAAAGAAATGCAGAGGCTTTTCACTAAACACAATTTCATTTGAACTGCCTATAATAATTTTTTCTTTTTTTGTTTTGAGGAAGATTAGCCCTAAGCTAACATCGGCTGCCAATCCTCCTCTTTTTGCTGAGGAAGACTGGCCCTGAGATAGCATACATGCCCATCTTCCGCTACTTTGTATGTGGGATGCCTCCCACAGCATGGCTTGCTTAGTGGTCCCATGTCTTCACCCGGCATCCGAACTGCGGGCCCCTGTGCCACCAAAGCAGAACTTGTGCACTTAACTGCTGCGCCACCAGGCCGGCCCTGAATTACCTATAATAATTTTATTATACAGAGATATATTCAGAAATATTAATTGATAAAAGAATTATCAAAGCAGAAGAAAACATGAAAATTAAAATTGACAAAACCTCAGATCTAGTAAAGTCATTGTAAACTTGATGAAAAAGAAAATGGAAGATCTACTTGAATAAATTGCTGGAAAATCTGTTTAGGGAGCAGGTGGAACACCAGCTCTTCCGCCCTTGCTGAATACTGAAAGTTGAGTCTCAGGATATGGTAAAACCACTAGACACCAAGCATGAAAATCTAATGCTGAACATTCTTTCCCTCAGCAGCCTCCCTGAACTCAGCTATAAAGTCACTGGATTCAGCACTAAACTCTCTAGTCAGAAGATAAGAAGACTTTTTTGAGGAATCTATTAGGCAAAAAAAAAGAGAAGGAAATTTTTTAAAACCCTGAGAGTTTTGAATCCCTCAATTAAAAAGTGCATCTACTCACCCTTTTGAATGCCCACCAGTCAGTAAGCACCGCCCACGCAACTGGAGGCTACAATGGAGAATGAACTTCAGGCAGCTGAGGAAAGCTTCTATCATGAAACACAAAGGAAAACAACAGCAACAAGAGCAACAAAAGAGGATTGAAGAAAACATAGTAAATGGCTGGCGAAAACAATCTAAATCAAGACAAGAGAAAATTTTAAAAAAGGAGTCTTGGTATCCTCTGAGATAAGAGAAGTTGTCTACAAGAAAGAAGAAAATGAAACACTAATTAAAAATAGAACCTTTAGAGAACAATAATAACAATAAAATTGCTTGGAAATTTAAAGCCCAAAGCAGAAACGTAAAGAAAGAAAAAGAGTTGAGAATATTTTACAGAAAGTAAATAGGTGGCAGGTGGTAGGTGTAATAAGCAAGGAAACATAAACAAGGCTTGTCTTGGGCCACAAAATCAGTAGATCTCCACAACCACCCACCAGAATCTTAAAAGTTTATATAGGGGCCTTCTCGGGGTTCAGCCACATACACAGTCCAGAAGTTCTCAACACCACCTTATTCTCTCAAGACTACGACGTTGAAAATGGCTCTCACTGTGGGAATGGTGGGCAGATGGTACATTCTAAGGACAGAGGAGGGGATAAAGACCCTCTGATTGTGCAGGTCCAGCTAGAGGGTCAACCAGTGGTCATGTCCTCTCACTGGCCTCTTCCAACAGCTCTTTGAGTTGTAAGCCACTTGTTTAGGAAGTATACTTTTCATTTCTAATCTTCTTGATCCCCTTTGCTGATTATACTCCCTCAAATTTAGAATGGAATACTGCCCTGCATGACCAATTTTATGATTCAGAGAATCAAGAAAATACCCAAGTCACGATGATTGGTATCCCCTCTTGTTCAAGGTCCTACTCAAATCTGTCAGCTTCATGAGTTACCCAATAAATGGATTGGAAAAGCATACCTGACTGTGATGTATGTTATTTCTTAATCTAAATGTACCCACTAGACCTTGTGCCTCCTTTTCATTGGTGAAACAAAATGGACCACCATGCCCTGTTCACTTTAGAAGAGATATCCTGATGTGACTTAGACAATTCTTTGAAATTTACCCAGGTTCCTCTCTCACCCTCATCACGCAGTTGTATTACCAAGACATGTAGGATATGTGCTACTTTATATTCAATGTCTAATTAGCTTAATGCATTCAAGGTGATAGCCAATGTGATATGGTGTTTTGTGGGATTGGAACATGATGAATTTCTTCCCAGATGGTGTTATATGGACAGCCGTATATTGATGTAGTCCTGGGACAAGATAGAGACTTTTTTCCCCTTTGTTTAGTATTGTTTTGTAAATGTAAACTGCTTCATGTTTTTCTTACTGCTGGGAATGGAAAGGACGCATATGCTGCCATTCAGGTGCCAGGGGCTATGCTGATTTGCTTGAATAAAGATACTGTATCTGGAACCAAAGCTCTCATTGGCATCAATACCTGATTTAGTCTGCAATTATCTAGTATTATTATGTATCATTCAATTGGCTTGTGTGCTGGACAATCACGCAAGTTAAATGGAAAATGCAGGAATCACTACAGCTGCATCTCTCAGGTCCTCGATGATGGAAATACTCTCTTCAAATCCTCAGGGAGGCAGTAGTTCTTTTGATTCACTATCTTTGCCGGCGTATGTAGTTCCAGGTGCTTCTGAGTAGCTCGTTCTGCCCCAATATACTTTGCTGCATGGATAATGACACCAAGGTAGAATTCTAATGTCTATTTTGGGATTTGTAAAATAATACATATTTTCATAAGTTCTACTGGAAGCATTATTAAATTTGCCTGGACCAAATCTATTTTGTATTACTTGACTTCCATAAAGCCCTTGTTTGACAGGTGAGCCAGAGTGGCATTGGGTCTCTGGGAGGCAGTGCA
The DNA here is from genome assembly GCF_041296235.1 of Equus asinus. Taxonomy (NCBI): domain Eukaryota; kingdom Metazoa; phylum Chordata; class Mammalia; order Perissodactyla; family Equidae; genus Equus; species Equus asinus. Next base: position 86,031,755 of record NC_091799.1, read on the forward strand.
AGTTTAGAACCAGCATATGATAGTCTCTGAAATTTCTAGGTAATATTGTTTTCCTGGTGCTCCATCACCTTCCCATGCCCATAAATAGTTGCTGTCCCTCTTGGGAATGCATAGGGGCGGGTCCACAGTTTAAATCTATGGCCTTGTTGAGGATTCCCTTCAAGTCTTTTGCTCCCTCTCAAAGGGCTACAATTATATGACCAACATCTGGGAACTAGGTAAGAAGCTAGGTATCCTCACACTTTTCACTTGAGTGAGGGTTCTGTCTATCAGTCTTAGACTTTTTCCTCCTGTACATGTCAAGTGGCACCTTAACAGACTGTCCATCTTTAACATTTCTAGGGACTCATAACTGTTTGGCCACCAGTATAGATATTATTCTGCCCTGTTTGTCTCTAATGGAGCACTGCTATCTGGCCTCTGAGGTCCCATTTTTCTCATTGAAATAGGAGAACTGAAATTTATCTAGCACGTACCACCATCATTTCCAGCCCACAAATGACATTTGCTCTCCAAGGATACCAATCCCTCCTCTGTGCCAATTTTTAAATGTCTTACTGAAAGTAGCATCTTCCAGTTTCTCTCTGGGTGGCAGCTGCACATAATAGATCCACTATAATATTCCCATGTAGGTGGGGATGAGGTGGAGGTCAAAATCAGAGGGGAGGACTGAGTTAAAATATTAACATTTTTATTTCTTCCCGTACTTGAATTTTCAGACTCTGACTCTCTCTGGGTCTTCTATTCATAAATTTCCATTGGTAACAGTATAGAGAAAAACTGTTTATTTATTTTTTAATTCTCAATTAAAATGTAAATATCCCCAAAATATGCTACACAGTGTTCCTGAAATGTGGTTCAGGGACCATTTCTATCAAAATTATCTAGAGGCACTTATTAGAACCTCACACAGGGACAATTGAATCAAATTCCCTAGAAGATATGTCTGGTAATATGAATTTTAACAAAATTATTAGATGATAGTTATGAATACCAAAATGTGAGATGTGGTCATGTGGAGATCGTTGGCGTAGTCAGAATTCAGAGTTGTAGTAACTATCCAAAATGGAGTCTCATGGCACATTAGGAAAAAGGAGATTGGAGAAAGAGAGGAAAGGTGTCATATTGTCTTTAAAATAACTCCCTCTTCCTTGGGTCATAGAATAGTTTCCAGGTGCTTGCACTACCAATCCACAGTACGCATTTTACCTCTCATCACTTATTTCCTCCTTTCATCTCTAACCAGCATAGTGGTTGGAGGACACTCGCTAAACCCTTTCTCATCAAGGGGCGAGGACCCCTTAAAATGGCAGTTGACACCTAATTTAAAGTGAGACTGGACCTCAAAAGATTGAAGATTGCCTGTTGGAAGAGATGTAACAAGTGTTAGGCATCGTATGGGATCAGGAACAGAGTTTGAGACTGAGTTAGGCTTTGAGATGTGGCAGGATCCAGCAGTGCTCAGCACAAATCCTCAGCATTCAGTTTCTGTTAACTGCTTCCTCCTGCAAACACTGGGCTGTCTGCCTGAGGGCTTTCACTGGAAGTGAGAGGGATTTAATGTCCCTGCAAACAGCCCTCAAACAATGATGAGTGGAGTCAATGGATAAATAAATGAGCTTCCTTATCCTACGATGGGACACCACTGAGGCATGTTTCAAATGGTCTCCCGAAGGTCCCCTGTGGTGGATCTCCAGTGGCCCACAGCAGTTACCTGCTTTTAACCTGTCATATATCAGCTTCTTTTCTTTCCCTGGCTTATTACCCACCTCCCTTAAGCATGCTTCCTGAAATCCCCTCACAATAAACTTCCATTCTAATCTTTGTCTTTTTCCAGGGTAGCATAATTTAAGACAAGAATACACTAACTTTATGAGCTTGGTTATTTTTAATGTTTTAGACAGAATTTGGGAGGGATAAGTTTACTATTAACATTTAAAACAGTTTATCCTTTCCCCTCTAAATTTAGGATTGCAAACATCTGGCTCAAGAGAAATGAGGATGCATTTAACATAGAGCAAATTAGCAAAAGAGTTGCAATTTGTTTGTTTGAGAGGAATTGGGTTAGCACGAGAGAGAATTAGTGATGAATTTAGAGGTGTGGAAGAAATCATTTACTGCAAGTGAAGGAGCTGATTTGAAGGATTAATTTAGAGTTAGGGCTAGCGTTGTATTTAATTCAGGTAAGATTTTTCCCAGTTTTTTCAGGGTAACACTTAATGCCAGGAGACTGTTAATGTATGTTTGCAGATAATCTGAGAATTCAAACCATCAGAATTTTATATCTGGTAAATTTGATCTTCCAATTTAAAATTAGTAACCATTTTCATGTAAAATAAAACTCAAGGATTATGGTAACCATGAATTCCTTTTTTTTTTTTTTCCACCTACAGAGATTAGCCCTGAGCTAACATTCACTGCCAATCTTCCTCTTTTTTTGTCTGTGAGCCAGCACCGCAGCATGGCCACTGGCAGATGAGTGGTGTATATCTCCACCCGGGAGCCCAACGCAGGCCTCTGAAGCAGAGCACACCAGACATAACCACTAGGCCACTAGAGCTGGCCCATAACCATGAATTCTTGAAAAAAAAATCTTAACACTGATCTTGAATATTAAAACCTTGTTGACTTAGTGGGAAGAAAAAAATTTTGGAATTGAAACCTTGTGACAATTTGCCACTGGTGAACATTAAAGTTAGTGATATATAGAACAAAGACTAAACACATTTAAAGAACAGAATTAAAATAACAGGAGCAGGCCCTGTGGCCGAGTGGTTAAGTTAATGCACACCGCTTCAACAGCCGAGGTTTCGCCGGTTCAGATCCCGGGCACGGACATGGCACCGCTCATCAGGCCACCGTGAGGCGGCGTCCCACATGCCACAACTAGAAGGACCCATAACTAAAAATATACAACTACGTACTGGGGGGATGTGGGAGAAAAAGCAGAAAAAAAAAAAAGGATTGGCAACAGTTGTTATCTCGGGTGCCAATCTTTAAAAAAAAAGAATTAAAATAACAGAAACTTGATCACTTGAAAAAGTAGGGAGAGGTGAGGTGGACAGAGAGTAAATGTGCTTACATTAGGTTTTTTTTTTTCCAAAATCAAAAGTCAGTATATAATATGAAATAAAATCATAATTATTAAAAAGTAAATAAAAGAAGGCAGTGCCTACATTTTTTTCATTATTACTCATAACTATCAAGTTATGCATAACTATCAGGAAAAATGTTTACTTGAAATTCTCTAGTTCCACTTCAATTTCTTTCAAATTCAATATAATTTAGGATATTTTGTTAATCATAGTTTAAAAATTATGTACTCAGTTTTGCCTGTCATCCTATTTTTACAGTACTTCCGGACTTTTTTCCTTTCTATTTTATGGGGGGCTTTTTTGTTTTCTATTTCTATATTGCTAAATTTTTTGAAAATGAGTGCACTTCTTTTAAAAAAGCCACAACATCATCACTGCTTTGAAGATTTGTGAAAATAGATGAGAAGCTTTAATGTATAATTCTGTGGACAGTTTTTACCAGAGAGGAAGATAATGTTAGAAGTAGCGTTTTTTTCCCTACTTTCCATTGTTCTAAAGTTATCTGAAATGCACACTAATTTATAGTCAATCACACTTAAACTCTTTTTCCTGACACTCCACAGTAATGTGTCATATTTTAGAGGCAGTGTTTTATCAATTTACGTTTATCAGCATTCAGTTATTCAGGAGCTTATTGGACATTCGTGCCCTTGATAATCACTCTTCTGCTTTAATTGCTTTAATGTGTCCTTCACCTTCTTGGCACAGCTGCTGTTGATTTAACTGGACTTTCTGTGGAGGAGATCATCATGTTGAACTAGAAACACAGAATTCTGTCTTTTTCATTACAACTGGATATTCTTCATTCCCTGGAGGTTACAAACTTGTGTTTATCATTCTTTAAAGCCTTGTCTCCTCCGTAGAATGAATGAAAAGACTGCTTCTACTGTGGAAATGCCACCACAGCTCACCTCCGCCACTAATCACTCAACTTTCCTACCACTCGGAGCTCACATTCCAAGCATACTCATCTCCCACCATACAGAGCTCATGGTACCCACAGAGCCACTGTCCACATCTCACACTCACCATAATTCACACTGCTGATGAAAATAAGAAGAAACTTTTACATATTGAGGTATATGGGGAAGCCATTCTAATTTAAATCTGATTCAACCTAAAATTTATTTTTCCCAGAGCAGGCTAACTTATGGCCCTTCAAGCATACATTATACATCAACTTCGATCATTGTCCCAAAGCAAAGAATGCACTCTTCAAAGATAGGGATGCAGGCCTGGCCCATGGCTGAGCGGTTAAGTCCACTTGCTCCGTTTTGTGGCCCAGGGTTTTACCAGTTCGGATCCTGGGTGTGGACCTGGCACCGTTTATCAGGCTGTGCTTAAGGACTGTCCCACATAGCTGAATCAGAAGGACCTACAATTAGAATATACAACTACGTACTAGGGGGCTGTGGAGGGAAGAAGGAAAAAAACAAGGAGATTGACAACAGATATTAGCTCATGTGTCAATCTTTAAAGAAAAAAAAGACAGGGACCTAATGTCTCCCTCTCTCTGACACCAATGTCAGCACTTCTTTGAAGATAAGATTTTCTTCCCAGAGAACTAAGGTCAAGTTGACCTGCTGTGCATGTGCTAAACTGCAGCAAAACATCTCTTTGTGACTCTGGGAAAAATAATTGTATGCCTGTCATGCTTGATGTATGTTCTTTGCTCTGAAATGGTATATAACTATGCTGTAAAACATGCTTCCCTGGAGCGCTTTCTCCCCTGTGGACGAGAGTGCTTCCTGGCTAGCCCTCGGCTCAATAAATACCACTCCATCTTTCTTACCTATAGATTGGTTATTGGTTATTTGCGTCAACGCTACCCGCTTTAACTGCTGCTCTTCACCACCCATCTCCCGAACAGTCAACCCTAAAATCTACCATCTGCTTTTATTTTGCAGACATATTTCTTATCCTCTTACTTTATATTCCCCTTCTCACTGGTGAGTTCATACATAACTCTTTCAGTTCTTCAACAAGGTTTCGACAAAGAGATTGTGACTTATGCTTCTCTGATGAGTTTTTCTAATTGTAGCATTCACTTGCTTCGGAAATGGAGTGTTTGTTAAATATATTTGTGATATTCAGTTAACTAGCCACATTGAAATGAATCAATACTAAGTTGTTAGAGTGAAGAACAGTTTTAGCTATGGCGATTTAAACTAAGAGGCTAATACTTTCCTTTTGTTACTTTTAGTTTCCTTAGATTGCCACTGAACACTATTTAAATGAACGGGATTTTTGCCCCTCCTCCAGCAAGTTTTGTTTTGTGGACCAGAAAGCTCATTAATGATTAATTGAAGAGTTTCATAAACATTTGTATACTCTAATTGTTTCCACGTAAATGAAGGTTTAATATGATGTTTACGATATTACATAATTTTTACAGATGCAAAGTATATTAACTGTCTTTATTGCTAATACCCAGTGGCAGATTAATTACATCTTTTGGGTTTTATAATTGCATTTGCACTTTGACCTCATAATTGCTTCAATTACTTAATTAAATACTATTTTTAGTAAATTCTATCACCTGGAAATTTATTTTGCCACAGTTGGTTCTATTTATGAGGTAATCTTATTTCCCTTAAATGTTAGTAACTCTCACCTCATTGAAATTTAAGATATTAATTTTATTCTGAAATAAACTAACTTTTTTCCATAAGTTATGAACCATCACCACAAATTTGCACTGCAATTAAGGTGTGTACCTAGTACTCCAGTGAAAATCTCTATTAATGGATGGAGATTTCGAGTGTGTATCTGCTGATATTTTGCATAATTACTTTGAACCAATTTCTTTCTATTTCTTTACAGATCTTTTTCACTAAGCAATCACTGGAGGCTTATTACAGTGTTTTACATTTCAATTAACTTCACAAGCCCGTAAAATGTGAGTGAAGAAGGAAATTTCATGTTCTTTGATTAGACTTTGAACCATCTATAATAATACTTTTTGAATGTGTCCTCTTCAGGGAAACAATGGGAAGAAAGTCTTTGAAAAAAGTTATTTTTCTCATTTTTTGAAAAATAATAAAAGACAATTACAATTAAACCTTTTGGCATTATTTCACTTTGCTGTTATAGTAAATGATCTTATTTTTCCAAAATGAAAGATTGTTTCTTTGATATGTAAAAGTTAATTCTTAAGTTATGGGTAAGGTATAAATTATGTACTCGTGCAAAACGGAGTGCTCCCAAAATTAGTGGTTTAAAAGAACAAATAATTATGATCTTGCACAGATTCTGAGGGCTAGGAAACCAAGCATAGCTTAGCTGTACGTTTCTGACTTGTCATGAGTCGTAGGCAAGACTGCAGCTGAAACAGCATCATCTGAAGGCACATTTACTCACTTGTCCAGTGGTTGATAGCAGCCAGTCTTCAATGCCCATTTCCTACAATCTGGTCCTTCCTTCCAAAAGGCTGCCTTGAGTGTTCTAAGGCTTTCCCAATAAATGATTGATGAGAGACATAGACAGAGACTGAGAGAGAGAGAGAGGTGTAGGTGGCAGCTTCGGTCTTTATCACCTAATCTGAGAAGTGGCATATCATCACTTTCAAGTTAGATATAGCAATGCAGTTTAACTAGAGAGTACGAACAGACATTTAACTCAGACTGAGGAAAGATCTAGGGGTAGCACGTGGTAATCTGCCCCTTTGCCTCCACTGGCTTTGTTTGTATCAGGCAATCCAATTGTTTTCCGTCCCTGGGCTAGAAATAATAACAGAATATGTGCTCAGTTTGAACATGACATTTGTCATCCATGGATTAATTTATTAAATCGTTTTGGCTAGTGAAATGAGCCTAATTTACTCACTAGCCCTTTTTTGGTTTGTTTTTAATACTTTTCATTGTGGTAAAATATATACAGCATAAAATTTACTATTTAACTATTTTCAGTAAACAGTGAAGAATTCAGTAACACTGCTTATGTTCACAGTGTTGTGAAGCCATTACCTCTCTATTTCCAAAACTGTTTCATCATCCCAAGCAGAAGGGATGTAACATCTAATCAATAACTCCCTATTCACTGCTTTCCCAGACACTGGCAAACTAGTCTACTTTCTATCTCTGCCAACTTGCCATTTTAAATATTTCATATAATATAAAGTTCATGTCTCATAGAATATTTGTCCCTTTGTGTCTAGATTATTTTACTTAGCATAAAGTTTTAAAGGTTCATCCATGTTACCACATATATCAGAACAATATTTCATTCTATGAATATACCACATTTTGTTTATCCATTCATCTGTTGATGGACGCTTGGATTATTTGCACCTTTTGGCTTTTGTGAATAATGCCATAATAAACATTGGCACAGAAGTATTTACTTGAGTCCCTAGTTGCAATTCTTTTGAGTGCAGACATATGAGTGGAATTACTGGGTCATATAGTAATTCTATGCGTACTTTTTTGAGGAACGGTCAAACTGCTTTCCACGGTGGCTACACCATTTTACATTCCCATCAGCAACAGAGGAAGCTTCCAATTTCTCCACATCCTTGCCCAAACTCATTATTGTCCATTCTATAAAAGTACACTCTTCCTGGTAGATGTGATGTGATGTCTCATTGTGGTTTTGATATGCATTTCCCTAATGACTAATAATATTGAGCATCCTTCCATGTGCTCATTGGCCATTTGTATATCTTCTTGGGAGAAATGTCTATTTAAGCCCTTTGCCTATTTTTTAATTGAGTTGTGTTGCTGGCAGTGATGTTGTTGAGCTGGGAGAGTTCTTAACATAATCTAGATATGAATCCCTTATCAGATATATGATTTACACATATTTTCTCCATTCTGTCAGCTGTCTTTTCAATTTCTTTGTAATGTTTTGTGATTTTTTTATGAATTCCAATTTATTTATTTTTTAATTGTTGCTCAAGCTTTTGGTATCATATCTAAAAATCTATTTCCAAACCCAAAGTCATGAATATTCACACCTATGTTCTTTCCTCAGAGTTTTATGGTTAGCTCTTACATTTAGGTGATTGATCCATTTTGAATTAGTTTTTGTATGTGTTGTGAGGTAAAGGTCCCACTTCATTCTGCTGCATGTGGTTATCCAGTTGTCTCAGTACAATTTTGTAGAAAAGGCTGTTATTTCAACATTGATTTCAACATTGAATGGATGTGGCACTCTTGTCAAAAATCAATTTTCCATAGATGTATGGGTTGTTTTCCGTTATGTCTTATATATTTTTGTGGTCTCTCATTTCTTTCATTCTTTCCTTATTTTGTATTTAGTTGATTTTTTTTAGTAAACTGTATTGATTTACTTTCATCTAGAAGTACGTATTAATAGGTAAATTATAGAATTAATATTTTAATATATAATTTATATATATTTATATATTAATAAATGTTTTATATTATTTATATAAAATGTAAATTAGCATATTTTATTGAGTATATTTCTTAGAGTAGTTTTAGGTTCACAGAAAAATTAAGAGGAAGGTACAGAGATGTCCCATATATCCTCTACCCCCACACATGCAGAGATTCCCATTTTATCAACATCTCCTCCAAGAATGTATATCTGTTACGATTGATGAGCCTACATTGATATATCATAATCACTCAAAGTTCACAGTTTAGATGGTTCACTCTTGGCATTCTAAAATCTATAGGTTTGGACAAATATATAGTGACATGTATCTATCATTATGTCATTTTACAGAGTATTTTACTGCACTAAAAATCCTCTGTACTCTGCCTAATCACACCTCCCACTCCTCACCAACCCTTAGCACCCACTGATATTTTTACTGTCCCATTAGTGTTTCCTTTTCCAAAACATCACATAGTTGGAATCATACTATATGTAGCCATTTCAGACTGGCTTCTTTCACTTAGTAATATGCATGTAAGTTTCCTCCATGTCTTTTCACAGCTTGATAGTTCATTTATTTTTAGTGATGAATAAGATTCCATTTTCTGATTGTACCACAGTTTATTTACCCATTCACCTGCTAAAGGGTATCTTTGATTGCTTCCAGGTTTTGGTACTTATAAAAAAAGTTTCTATAAACAACCATGGGCAGGTTTTTGAGCAGACATTAGTTTTTAACTCATTTTGGTAAATACCAAGGAGTGTGATTGCAGGATCAAATGGTAAGAGGATATTTAATTTTCTAAGAAACTACTGAAGTGTCTGCCAAAGTGGCTATACCATTTTGCATTTCCACTAGCAATGAATGAGAGTTTCTGATGCTCCCCACTCTCTTCAGCATTTGGCATTGTCAGTGTTCGGGATTTTGGCCATCCTGATAGGTGTGTAGAGGTATTTCATTATTTTTCTAATTTGCATTTCCCTGATGACACATGATGTGGAGTATATTTTCATCTGTTTATTTCCCATCTGTATTTCTTCTTTGATGAGTTGTCTGTTAAGGTCTTTGGGCCATCTTTTAATCAGATTGTTTGTTTTCTTATTGTTGAGTTGTAAGAGTTTTTGCACATTTTGAATGAGTCCTTTATCAGATGTGTCTTTTGCAAATGTTTTCTTTCGGTATGTAGCTTGTCTTCTCATTCTCTTGAGATTGTCTTTCATGGAGTAGAATTTTTTAATTTTAATGAAGCCCAGCTTGTCAATTATTTCTTCTATATATTGTGCTTTTAGCATTGTATCTAAAAGACCATTGCCATACCCAAGGTCATCTAGGTTTTCTCCCATGTAACTTCTAGGAGTTTTGTAGTTTTGTATTTTAGATTTAAGGCAATGATCCCTTTTGAGTTAATTTATGTGAAGTTGTAAGGCCTTTGTCTATATTCACTTTTTTTGCATGTGAATATCAAGTTCTTCCACTACCATTTATTGAAAAGCCTATCTTTGCTCCATTGTATTGTTTTTGCTCTGTGTCAAAAATCAGCTGTCTATATTTAGGCAGATCTATTTCTTGGTTCTTGATTGTGTTTCATTGATCTATTTGTCTACTCTTTTGCTAGTACCACACTGTCTTGATTGCTGTAGCTTCACGGTAAGTCCTGAAGTTGGATAGGGTTAGTTCTCCCACTTTGTTCTTCTCCTTCAATATTGTGTTTGCTGTTCTGGGTCTTTTATCTCTTCATATAAACTTTAGAATCAATTTGCTGATAGCCACAAAATAACTTTCTGGGATTGTTTGAGATTGCATTGAATCTATAGATCAATTTGAGAAGAACTGACGTCTTGACAATACTGAATTTTCCTATCCATGAATGTGGAATATTTCTCCATTTATTTAGTTGTTTGATTTTGTCCATCACAGTTTTGTAGTTTTCCTCATATAGATCTTATACATCTTGTGTTAGATTAGTTCCTAGGTATTTCATTTGTGGGGGTACCTGCTATTGTGTTTTTAATTTCAATTATCATTGCTGGTATACAGGAAAGCATTTGTCCTTATATATTAACTGTGTACCTTACAACCTTGCTGTAATCACTTATTAGTTCCAAGAGGGTTTTTTGGTCAATTGCTTTGAATTTTCTACATAGATGATCATGTCATCTGCAAACCAAGCACTTATTCAACACTTAGCCAGGCTTGCATTGAGCTTAGTGAGCAACCTAAGGTGATAGCTCTGAGTCTTTACAAGTCTTTCTGAGCATTTGTCCTCCCCAGGTTGTGAACTTAGACTGCTAAGTTCCCCCTTACTCACATTCTTTTGAATGTCTTAACGTTACAAAGAAATTCTCCCAGCTTTTGCATCCAGGTATAAGCAGTCTGTTGTATGTTTCAATTGGAATCTTTTCCCATAAGAGTATCAGGTTGTTAGGTTGGCTTGCAGTCTTTTTGAACAATGACCACTTCTTTTATGGCCTGAATTCCGAGTTAGAGGAAACAAATGTTAGCGCCTTAGATCACTCCTACAAGGAGCCCACAGGCAGGTTAGAACAGATACACAAAATAATTTGCAAATAGGGTCTGCTCTGCTACCTCCAGAACTAGGGACCAGAGTGCCTCTCTGGGACTGTGGTCTTCCTTCTTCAAGAGTGATGCCACTCCAGGAGAGGTCGGAAGAGGTACAGTCAGAACTCCATAAAGCTTTTCCACAATTTTGAAGTGGCTGTTTTCTTGCTTCAGTATTCCTTTGGTTGCTGTAAAACTTTGACTGTTTTCCAGACTTCTGGCAATGTTGGTTGACACGTTTCTGCATGTTTTTCAATGTTTCTATATGAAGATGAGAGTTTAGAGTGGCCTACTGCACTATTCTGCCAGAGTAACTTATACCATTGCTTTTGCCATATGCTTCTGGTCACACAGCCTAACCTTGGTACAATGTTGAAAGAGACAACACAAAGATGTGAATACCAGGAGGCAGGGATGATTGGGGACCAATGTAACAAGTTAATTTTCATTTCTTTAAGTGACTTTGAGAGATAGAAATAAAACTGGCTAAGGCTATAGGGAGAAGTTTTGGTTAATTATTTTTTCCACTGTGGGTTTCAGCATCTTGCTCATAAAATTAGAAATAACTCACTAAGTTCAGTTATTTAAATATGTGAAAATACACATACACATGCATGTATGTGATAAAATATAGAAAATTTCTTTTAAAAATGTATGAGGATGACTTCGTCAGTCAGCATCCCAGCAGGAAAAATAGATACAAGAAAGTATTAATAAAAGACAGTTATTTAAGTAGATTTTATCAAATTTGGATAGTATTAGGCAAACAAATATGACTAAACACCAAGTTAAGAGCAATACCAGGAAGCCAGTGCTTTCATCCAGATTTGAGATGAAAAAGCAGGGGATTTTGTAACCAGAAACTGGATAATTCTACAGGCATTGGTGGGAGTAACATGATAGGACCTATGGTTTTTGGAAAAGGATGCAGCCACTGCCAAACTACAGCACAGTCCGCAAATAATGAGACAATAATATATCAAACTCACCATCTTCCAGTTCTCTCATCTCCAGCTTGCACATCCCAGTAGCCAAGACTAAGCTAAAGCCTGAGAGAAATGAGCCAGGTTGATGTTTTCTATAGAGTTCAGCTTCCTGAGACACAGTTCGAGGTGGATGAGGATAGATAATAGACCTGAGTGAGTAAACAGAGAATTTTCAGCCTAGTTTAAACTGACTTTTGTACATACAATACAAAAAATGTAATTCTACTAAGATGAGATAATGAAAAAAAGAGAGTAGAATCAGTAAAACGAAGGCCAGCAAACACTAAATGTGAAAAATATGTCTTAAAGTACCGTAAGCTGAAGTTAGGTCATTTATTTCCTTCTTGCAGCCAAAGATGCAAAGATCAAATTTTGGTCAGTTAAATGAATGATGGTATAATAAAAGAACAGAACATTTCCTGAGGTATAGCACCACTATTCCCAGTGCGGTGACCAGCAAGACATTGTTCGTGTTGGGACTTGCACAGAAAACTCCAATTTATTGAACACTGCAATCTTACGGAAAATCCAGGATAATAAAGTTACATCTTACAGCATCCCATAATGACTGCTGCCAAAGGTATTTCCATACAGCTGTTCTAAGCAGACTAAAATAAATTGCTTTATATTTGCAACTTCAGCTGTTCTGGTATGATCCAGGATAGATTATGTAGAATGGATAAACTGCATACCCCAAAGATTATATAAAAAAGGTTATATTTTCAGCAAAGCACCAAGGAATTGGAACTTATATTTCCTGATAGCCACTTGGAATGCAGCTAACCTACATTGCAGGTCACATTAAAGGCCATGTGATATTTCTTGTAAGTCTCTAGCCACCCATGTTCCCTTTCATCCTTCTTCATGAGCCCTCTTCCTTTGCCTAGCTCGTAAAATTTAGTGTTGTCCTGGGATTTTATTCTGCCCATTTCTCTTTTCAATGTATGCATGCCATATATGAACCATATGATCCATTTTCATATTTTCAGTTTTCTCTGTATTTATGATTCCCAAATGTTTACCACCTGCCTTAATTATTCTCTTGAGCTCCAGCCCCCACAATTCCATTTACTGACTGGACACCTCCACTTGGACATCCAGGGTTATTTTAAAATCTACAGAGCTCTAGCATTCTGCACAAGTCTGGTTTTTTGGATTGTGCACAAATGATAAATCTCTAAAATTGTGTCATTATTTTACAGCTTACTAAGGTCGTTGTTTCATACTTAGAATTCTCATAGTGTACCCACACTGCTTTACAGTAAGCACAGTTAACATTACGAGTACTCACTATGAGACACCATGAAAAAGACAGGTCTTCTTAAGTTCCTCAGAGACACACTGGCTACCGGCCTAAATAGACTTAGGGTTTGTTTTGGCTTTTTTCTCTATTGATCTAATCAGTTCTAGGACTTCTGAAGATCCTGATAAAAATAACCAGGTACAGCTTTCTTTTCTTCTTTCCCAAATATCTTTTTATATTTTCCTTCCACCCTCTAGCCAAAAGACAGTTTCTGTTTTCTACCAGGCTTAACACACTGCAGAAAATTACCTTGACTTAAAGCAGCTACGTGAGTGTTTACTTTTGCAAGCTGTTGGGAACGAGTTCCATTTATCCACATTTCCTAATCAGAGACCTGGACCTCTCCTCCTACTCCTCATTTTAGGGTCCTGAATTTTGGAGTGGATATTCTGAGCACATTGATCTGATTTTCAGAGACTCTGGGAATAAATAGTTCTCTCAGTGTCAATAACCAGGTTGCTGTTTCTGTGTCCTATCTTCTTATTTCCTTACTCTAGGTCAATTTTTCTCAACCCTGAAAGCACATGAGAATTATCTGTTGAGATTTTTGTTACTAACATTCAGGCAGAGGTGAGACCTGCTGATATACACTGTTTTGTCTTACTTGGATGGCTGTTCTTCAGAAATCTGCTTGGCCTCATTTCTTAGCTCCCTCTGGAATTTGCTCAAAAACCACCTTCCCTTTGAGGACCACCCATGTCACCATGTAAAATATCATATGTCCCAGCACCTCTGGGTACCCTCTCTATTCCTCTTTTCTTTCTAAATCATTTTCCACGGCCCTTGTCACCACGTGAAAGTCTGTTTATTTGTTTCCCCATACTCTCTCTGTCACCCGTATTTTCAGAAGGTAAGATGCACGGGAAAAAGGATTTGGATGTTTTTTGTTCGTTGCTGTATTATTAGTGTTTAAAATAGTGCTTGGCATATAGATACACTCACTAAAATTACTGAAAACAAGTGAATGACCATCTATGGGCCTCAGTACATCACACAGCCAGGACTCTCTAGGGCTCAGCTGAGCCTAAGAGGCACTTCCAGAGTATGAGGGTCTGGCTCTTGGCACTGCATCCCTGTGGTCCCTGGCTCCTTATTCAGCCTGGGTATTCTTTTATTAGTTGTAAGAGGAAGCTTCCTCTCCATTCTTTTTCTTAAGTCATAATATCTGTACCTGACAGGATTTTTTCTCCTTCTAAGTTTTCTTAAGGGCTTGAATATTTGAAGCAGTAGCCAGAGGTGGTGTTGACTATGCCTTTTTTTTTGACCCTGTATATATTACCATTGAAAATATAAATCAAAGCTATTTTATTGAATGGAAGGAAAAGGAAATTTTACACTCATAAAACATATAACTACTATTTAAAAATATTATCCAGTATAAGTACTATTTAAAAATATTATCTACTATTGGAATATCATACAGGACAGTTTCACTGTCCTAAAAATCAGCTGTGCTCTGTCTATTCAGTGCTTCCTTCTCCTTAACCCTTGACAACCATTGACCTGTTTACTATCTCCATAGTGTTATCTTCTCCAGAATGTCACACAGTTGGAATCACACAGAACATAGCCTTCTCAAATGGGATTCTTTCACTTCGTAATATGTGTTGAAGGTACTTCCATGTCTTTTCATGATTAATAAGTCATTTATTTTTAGTGCTGAATAGTATTCCACTGAATGGATGTGCCACAGTTTATTTTTCTATTCACCTACCAAAGGGCATTTTTATTGCTTCCAAGTTTTGGCAATTGTGAATAAAGCTATGTATATTTATATATGTGTATGTATATTCCATATATATAATTTTGGATAATGCTATAAATATCTGTGTGTAGGTTTTTGTGTGGACATAAGTTTTCAGTTCCTTTGGGTAAATAGTGAGGAGTACAATTGCTGAATTATATGGTAAAAAGATGTTTAGTTTTGTAAGAAACTGCAAAACTATCTTCCAAAGTGGCTGTACCATTTTGTATTTCCACCCACAATGCATGAGAGTCTCTTTTGCTCCTTATCCTTGCCAGCTTTTAGTGATGTTGTGTTATGGATGTTGGCCATTCTAATAGGCATATAGTGGTATCTCACTGTTGATTTAGTTTGAATTTCCCTAATGACGTCTAAGATGGAACATCTTTTCATATGCTTATTTGCCATCAGTATATCTTTTTTTTGGTGAGGTTTCTATTCAAGTCTTTGGTCTATTTTTTAATCAGGTTATTTATTTTCTTATTGTTGAGTTTCAGGAGTTTTTGTATATTTTGGATAACAGTCCTTTATCAGATGTGTCTTTTCAAATATTTTCTTCCAGTCTGTGGCTTGTCATCACACTCTCTTGACATTGTCTGTCACAGAGCAGAAGTTTTTAGTTTTAATGAAGTGCAGCTTATCAAGTTCTTCATTCAAGGATCATGCCTTTGGTATTTTATCTAAAAAGTCATTACCATAATCAAGGTCATCCAGAATTTCTCCTAAACTATCTTCTAGGAGTTTTACAGTTTTGCATTTTACAATTAGGATTGTAATTCATTTTGAGTTAATTTTTGTGAAGGGTATAATGTCTTTGACTAGATTTTTTTTTTTTCACATGTGAATGTCCACTCATTCCAGTACCATTTGTCAAAAAGACTATCTTTGTTCCATCGCATGCCTTTGCTCTTTGTCAAAGAGCAGTTGACTATATTACGTAGGTCTATTTCTAGGCTCTCTATTCTATTCCATTGATCTGTTTGTCTATTCTTTGGCCAATGCCATACTGCCTTGATTAGTGTAGTTTTATGGTAACTCTTGAAGTCAGGTGGTGTCAGTCCCCTGTCTTTATTCATGTTCTTCAGTATTGAGTTGTCTATTCTGGGCCTTTTGCCTCTCCATATAAACTCAAGAATCAGTTTATTGATATCCACAAAATCACTTGCTGGGATTTTGATTGGGATTGTGTTGAATCTATACATTAAGTTACATCTACTATTTCAATAGAATTGCTAAGATTTCCTGTTTTATGTTAGGTAATACTGCGATTTTTTTCCTAGTTTCAAAAGGAATTAACTTTTCTTGGAATTATTTCATAAATATGCATGAAAAGGAAAATTAAAATAACCATAATTTTATGGCCATATGATAATGACTGTTGACTTTTTAAATATATGCACAAACGTATTTACTTCACTTTTTGTGATCATATAATTTATATTACATATAGGAATGCAAATAATTTTCTATTATACAATAATATGAGAATTTTATCATTTCTTAAAATTATGTTTACCCCTAAATTATGCTACCGAATATGCCTGAAAAAATATATATAATTTCTCTTTTATCGAATTAGTCCAGCTTAATGTGATCAATTAACTACTGTTAGATTTGGATAAGAATTTATTCTTGTAATTAAAATAACTCTGTTATGACATAATTTTACTTGATTAAAATTTTTTTTTTTTTAAGGAAGATTAGCCCTGAACTAACTGCTGCCAATCCTCCTCTTTTTGCTGAGGAAGACTATCCCTGAGCTAATATCCATGCCCATCTTCCTCTACTTTATATGTGAGACGCCTACCACAGCATGGCTTGACAATCAGTGCCATATCCACACCCGGGATCTGAACCGGCGAACCCCAGGCCACCGAAGCGGAACATGTGCTACTAACTGCTGCACCACAAGGCCAGCCCCTTGATTAGTACTTTTTTATATATCCAAAATATATCATCTATTAGAGCATGTATATTTTTCTGGATTTTTTTCCTTCCCAGTTTTTATTAAAATATAATACATAATTGTGTTTTATTTCTTGTCAAATTATTTTCATTTTGCTATGGTTACTTTACTAATTCGTAGTCATAATTGTGACTTCATATGAATTAAGAATATTTTCGTTTCCTTAATAGATGACTGTCTGGAATTAAAAGAAATTCCATATTAACCTACTCAAGGGAATTGATGTTTCAGAAATTGGTTTTCATTTAGTTTACTATAGTTCTGTAATTTGTCAAAAGCTTTTCCTGACCATATTATGTCTGCTTTTGTTTGTTATAACTTCTATTCATTTTGTGAGTATGAGAAAAAAAAATCTCAACAAGTTCTTTTGAAATGGCATTCAACTCTGTAAATTTAATTTCTTTGAAACAAATTAGGCCGTTTTTAGGACAGTGAGCTCAACACGTAATCACAGCTAAGTGACTTTTGAAAATGAAGAAAGAAGTATTTTATGCACATCATGACTTTTCTATTGTTATTATATTAGGGAGAACAATTGTACCATAAAGACTAATAAGCAAAATAAATTATGTAACTATGCTCAGTAAAATTATGAAGTACCTCAAAGCACATTTAATCTTTGAAAAAGATTAAAGAAATTTTTGCATTCCTCAAAGCAACTGATACTAATGTGTTTAATTCAAATTCATACATAAACATGCTTTATGACATTACTTGGTGGATTTTTCATCATTATGCACTTCAAAACCTTGTTTTATAAATAAAAAGAAGAAAAAAACATGTTATTTTGCATATTCTGAGTGGGAGATAGCAGCACTATAAGTCCAAACCACCCTGGTCAGATTTTCTATTCATTTAAATATGCTAAATGCAAACACCAGAAGGCGATGTTCAGCCTCAACCATAACACTCAATTACTTTCATATCATTCTTCTTTGTTTCTTTATTTCTTAAATAAACAGCCATCAAATATTTTTACTTCTCCCACCTGGTCACATCCTCATCCCACAGTTTCATGAACCTGGATAATTGCTGAAAAGAGTCATTCGAAGTATGTTACTTTGTCCCGCTAAACATTGGTCTTAATTTGAGCATTAGGTCCATAATCAAAAAGGCTTATTCATACAAAGGCTAAGTAGGAAATAAACATATAGCAGTGTATTAGTTATCCACTGCTGCATAATAAATTACCCCATCTTTTATGCCCGCCCCAAAAAAGACTTATGAAATATATGGAGAATTATAGAGTCAATTTGCTTTCCTCACATCCACCAATATCTAGTGAAAAAAATGGAGAGAAATACAGCATGCTTCTTAGCTTTCCTCAAGATTATTGAAATTAGAACAATATAAAAGAGACGAGAAATGAAGCAAAAAGAATTGCATTTAGTCATAATATATGTGAGTGTTACTTCTGACCATAGCTAAATTACTAACATTCAAGATCGTCTAAGAAATGGTAAACATATTTTTATATTAAAAAATCAATACCTGCCTCTTTCAGCTTCTGAATGTCATTAGGCACTACCATTGGTCAACATATAAACTTGATATTTTTTTTTCTTTCTTTCTTCTTAAAAGATTGGCACGAGAGCCAACAATTGTTGCCAATCTTCTTTTCTTCTTCTTCTTCTTCTTCTCCTCCCCAAAACCCCCCAGTACATAGTTGTATATTCTAGTCATGAGCGCCTCTGGTTGTGCTATGTGGGACACCACATCAGCATGGCCTGATGAGGGGTGCCATGTCCATGCCCAAGATCTGAACCTGTGAAACCCTGTGCCAGTGAAGCGGAGCACACAAACGTAACCTCTAGGCCATGGGGCCAGCCCCTAAACTTGATAGTTTTAAAGTCAAATATTCTTACCTCTGGCTCACACTGTGCTCACCTTGAATGATTAGAAATATGCAATAAAAATCAAGAGTAGATAATAGGGTCAAAGAAATCTTCTTTATGAAAAATAGTGCACTCTAGACAATTCATCCTGAAACTATATCTTCTTCTTCCTCTTGTAGGACCAACCAAAAATTCCATATCACCCCCTACAAGTGGGTTTCAGTGAACTTTCCTAAAATCAGTGCAATTTCATGAGCACATTATATGATCTCCCAATTTTCTGACATATATATATAGTATTTAAACAGAAAAAAACAATAAATTTCTCACATTTATTATAAACATTCATGACAGCCATTTGTTCATTCATTTATTCAAAAAATATATATTAAAAACTGCTTATGTGCTAGTCAATATGCTTTATTCTAGTGATACAGTAGAGATTATGACAGCATCTTTCCTGCCCTGCCCACATAGAACTCACAGTCTAATGGAGGAGGGAAACACTAAGAAAATATTTAATTAAGCAAATCAATCCAATTGTATTAAATGTCACTAAACAGAGCACAAGGGATAAAATGATATGTCTGAGGAAGACATTCCTGACAAATTGACACTTAGAGTAACTTACAAAGATCAAGTAAAATGTTCCATAAGGGGGAAGAAAATGAACCATGAAAAAAACCTATGAATTTATATAAAAACAATATTTTGTTTTTATAATAAGTTTTTAAAAGGTTTTCTGGATAATAGCATTTTTCAGTTTATTTTCTAAGCAGATCATATAAAAAAACTTACAGATTTATATTACTGTTATCCATAAGCCCCCTTCAGAGCCACCCCCTATGTTCCACACTCCCCTAAAAATGTGCTATGGCTGACAGATCTGCAGTGCATGGAAACAGCCCCACGAAGATGCAGGTTCTTGACTGAGAAGCCTCCAAACTGTCCAATTTAATATAATGTGGATTCTCTCAGATTAAATCAAGAAGCTGACTAAAAAGCAAAAGCATATTGTAACACTTGGAGAAAAATAAGCTATGCAAATAACTCCTTCATCTACTCAACTATTTATACATATACCTAATATAACAACCAACAATAACAGCAAAAAGAAAAAAAAGAGGTTATTAGAGTATAACAACCCAATCTGAGCATTTAATCTAAACACAGAGAGTGTATTTGAGTACTTTTTTTTTTTTTTTTGCTCAATAAGATCACAACATCACTGAACTGTCAGTATGGTTCATGGGTTAAGAGCATGGATTTTTCTAATCAGACGTGTTTCTGGTCTTCACTCCATCACATAAGAGGAGCATGACCCTGAGCAAGTTACCTTAATCAAAATGATCTTTGTCAGTAAATTGAGAAAAATATTAGATCTTACAACTGATGTAAACCTTGTAAGAACTAAATGTAAATCAATTAGCATGACAGCTAGCACAAAAATGTTCAATATATGCTACATGGAAAAAAATGTGTTTTGTGTAAGTAAACAACACCTAAAGTATTGTATACAAGTTCACTGGCGAATTAACATAGTTTAATTTGTCATTCCTTTATTGTTAGAATTTCAGATGTTTGCTTTCACTGTAGATGTGAAAAAGAAATTTAATAAACGCTACAGCAATCCTCAGGCATCAATGCTTTTTTGGACATATTTATGGTTAATTACTAAGAGTCGTTTATGAACTATAACATATGGCATGCTTAGGTTTTCATACATAGTGAAAATTTATCAACAAACAACATGGTTACAGCTCACCTTACCATTAGCAATGTCAAGTAGTATTCATCTCATCATTCCTTTTATAACCCTGAACATTCATATTCTTTCCGTGTCTAATTTAAGTTTTCTAGTTTTATAGATGAAAATAGTACGCCATTATTTTCATTTAAAAACTTTTGAACAGTGATAAAGTCGAACATTTTCTTAAAAGTAATATTTGAAATTTGATGAGACATTTAAGAAATAGCGTGTTGTTATTATGCTCCATGTACACAGAGTTCAATAGATGTGGTTCTTGCGTTGCGTTGCTTGATTGCCACCTTTAAAAATTAATTACTTTTTGTTTATCCTTCTCCTTCTTAGATTACAATAAGTCGTGCCATTCACACAAGTTCTTCCAGAGACTTAATTGCTTCTTTGAAAGGTTTGGCAGATACATCAAGCCAGTTCATTAATGCACAGATGATTCCTTCACATTAAGAAAGACACACTGGAGCGCCACAAATGTCAAGTAAGTTATTACGCACGGAAAGCAGAAAATGGCAACCATCAAAAGGTGAGCCCTTATTCAGTCAGGACCAAAAATAAAACTGCAGTAATTCCTTAGTGTAATAATGGAGAAATATTAGATTATTTTAAGGTCATGCAAGGAGAATCTTTCATTTGTCAACTATGTTCCTGTGCAGAGGGACTATTTTTTTGTGCCTCGCTATTCTGCTCACAAATCAGTCTGAAAGGACCAGCAGATTTTACTACTGTAATTCACTTGTTTTGATTCCTTTGCCCAATTATTTGCTGAGTAAATATTATTTCTAAGCACATGTAGACGTGTGTCCTTCCCTTTAGTTATGAAGAGTTTAATAGGAAGGATTAAAATTAACATACTGTTATATAATTTAAAAATAGACAAAATGCACTAATGGTAATGACAAAGGAATAACCATAGAAGTTTGCAAATTCGGAATTACTACTAGCTCTGAATTCTATCTGAGTGAGGTCAATATATTCATAAAATTCATTTGACATTAGAAAATCTCAATTATTTCTCAAGCACTTAAACACTGATATAAGCATGGATGTGTACATTTATCTATTTGATCTGCCCCAACTGAATAAGTAATGAACTAGAATTACATATCAACAGTTAATTAGGACATACCTCCTCTTAACAACTTTGAAAAAGATAGGTAGCTTCTGTAATATCACTCCAAATTTATTCATTTAATCATTTTATATAAAAACATTTATTTTGGAGTGAGGATGGTAGGAAGAACACAATCAAAATGCCTGTATAATCTGTATGCCAGGGATGCGCAGAGAACAAAATAGGCACAAATTCTAATTCCTTAAATTCTATATTCTAGGGAGAGTAGAGAGTAAACAACATGATAAACTAGAAGGAGATGCATTCTATAGATAAAAGAAATGGGAAAGGCAAGTAGGTGAGGGCTGTTTGACATTGAGTGGTGTGGGGGAAGTATTCCCCAAGAGTGTGATCCACGAACAGAGCCATGAACTTTGCAGTGGGAAACTATTCCAGACGGAGGATTGAGCATACACAAAGACCCTGTGGTTTTATAGTTCTTATATTTTTTCTGTTAAAAAAATAGATCAATTTTACTGGATTAGAATGAATGATTGGCAGAAAAATGGGAGATGAGGTGAGAAATTTAATAGGAAGGAAATACTATGAGTTTTAATTGAACCCATATTTTGGAGTGGCAAGTGAATATTTTCATGGGCCTTGCTTTTTTACCATGTTTTATTCCAATTAACTTTAAAGATATGATGTAGTAAAATTAGATATATATTCATTCATTTTATAACTATTAAAATCAGAATCTGAAAACAAGTTTATAAATAAGATACAGGTAATGTTAAAAACTATATAATTCAAATTGACTATACTAATTCAATGTGAAAAAGACTTTTTGCTAAAATTAAATGGGTAATGAAAAGACTTTTTTAGTGAAAGATTAGTTGTTTTTATTTATATCAGCTTTTTCATTTCTGAATATGATGAAAAATATTGCGCTATCATTCTTTTTTTTTTTTTTAAAGATTTTATTTTTTCATTTTTCTCCCCAAAGCCCCCCGGGACATAGTTGTGTATTCTTCGTTGTGGGTTCCTCTAGTTGTGGCATGTGGGATGCTGCCTCAGCGTGGTCTGACGAGCAGTGCCATGTCCGCGCCCAGGATTCGAACCGAACGAAACACTGGGCCGCCTGCAGCGGAGCGCGCGAACTTAACCACTCGGCCACAGGGCCAGCCCCTGCGCTATCATTCTTGTTGCTGTAACTTTACTTTTTAAACAGTGAATCATTTTTACCATATGTGAATTGTTAGGATGAGTTAATGCATTTAATAAAGTACCACACAATATGGCACTGAATGTTTAAAGTACTATTTAAAATGTTTCCAATGATTGTTTACGACTGACTTTCATAGTAAAAATGTGGTCCAAGTTCCAAATGTACGAATGAAGAATCTGAGCAATGTCTCTATTATTCATGTGACTTTGGCCCTCCTTTTATTGTTTAAGTACTTTTGGCTTTGACCTAAGTACACTGCTATGTAATGCTTTAAGATGACAATTTTCAGAATATTTGTTCTGAAAAATGTCCTTTGCTCAGCTACTCCTGATCTCATTTGATCTCTACTATGTTCAAAAATAATCATAATGAACTCAAAGTTCAATGAACTCAAAAATGCCAGAAAATACATCACTTGCAGAGTTGCTTAGAGAGTCTGTAAGTTTTTGAATCTCTCTTTGAAAAACACTTGGTCTATTCTCGGCTGCAGAGTTGGATGTTCTTACAGACTTCAAAGAAAGGGTACTGGGCTGGAAAGTCTTACACAATCAAGCAAACTCCAGTGAAACTGTCAAACTGTCTAATTGCTTTTTGTCTTCAATGTATCTTCACTGATAAGAGAATAGCAAAGAAGAAAGAAAGCCCATTTTGTAGAACTAGTCTTCCAGAGGATGAGATCAAAAGAGAAATTGAATGAAGATTAAGTCAATGGTACATTAAATAAAGCACTGGCCTTTGAACTCCTCATCCGGCACATTTTTTCAAGGAGGGATCTGTAACATTTGCAGCACTAAAGTCTCACCAGGATGACTAAATTAAAATCCTTATTAGACTCCTCTAGTTATTTCTACCGGATGGCTAAAGCAGCAGCAACCACAACATGGAATCTGACACCTCATCAGGCAGCAGTTGGATCAAATTCCCACCACACAGGTAATCTGGAACAGTCATAAAAGTTTCACTGAACTTCTAAGAAAGGTGAAATCATGCAATTTTCTAGCATCATGCAAAGTAGTACGACTCAGAGTAAATTTATCAATACCTAAGTATGCTGTGCTGATCTAGCAATACTTAAATATGACAAAATAAAACAATTAAATATTATATCAAACCTTAAAAAGGTCAAAACATTCAATAAACATAAAGCCAAAATATTAATTTCAATAAAAATTTTCTGGATTGTATAGCTACTTGTATTTTTACCTATATGTTTAAAAGCTGATCTACATTTTGTTATGATAACATAGAACCGGTTTGGAAGCCAGAATTTACACTAAATTTTTTCAGATCTGTTTTGGGAATCTGGTAGGATAGGGTGATTCTGGCCTCTGGTGATTGGTGTTTGTCGTGTGAGCTTGAGTCAACAAAATTTGAGAAGTGTTATGGATCTGGATGGAAGTTCTACTGGCCAATGCATGATATGCTGATGTCTTTCTTTCTGCTGCAGTAATCAACAGTGTTCCAGACAGTGCCTGCTCTCACATCCTGGGTCTCAGAACACAGAAGATAGGAACCAGAGCTCCCAGCTCACCCAAGATGAACATGTGACAGACACAAGAAATATCCCTTGGCTGTTTTAAACTTCTGAGATTTTGTTTTCGCTTATATCTTACAAAAGCATATTCCCAAGGCTACTGATGAATTCAATCAGTATTTGTGAAGCAATTCATTTACAGCTATCTTCATTCTAAATATTTTCCAAAATTTCTACTTTGTTACTTATAAAGTATCCAAGAAGAGATCAAGATACCAAGTTCAAATTATTTTTATTTTATTAAATGACATATATAATTTGCATATGAAAACTGTAGCAACCTTCCATAATTCTTCTATTATTTATCTCAAAAAATGTAATCTGTTCTTTATTCTATATGTTTTTTCTGATTCTTCTTTGGAAAAGCAGGTCATATAAGGAATATAGTATTATTCTATGGTAGTAGTTTAGTAATTTATAACCATTTAAATTAAAATACAATTTGTATATATGAAATATAGACCAAAATGAACAAGAATCCAATCATTAGTCATTGTTTTAGAAAACGTTGAATTTGATTTTTGTTTGTAGTTTGAGACAGAGAGAAGTCTATTATTATTAACATTATTTCTATTATTTAGTTTTTCTGGAACAATTAGTGTTGAATCAAGACTTTATTCCCAATCATTGTCCTATCTCAATGTGGAATTATGGAATAAGAATATTTCATTTTTGAGTAAATGTTTTAAAAAACGAAAAGGTTGGAGTAAGTGGGAACAGCAATATAAGCAGTATTGAGAGCGCATAAATGTAAATTAAAATCACATTTAAAAGTCAATCTCTGTAAACAATTATAATCAGTCTTTGTATTTATGTTTTTATAAATTATTGCAGAATTTACTTGCTGATAAAGTACACCATGATTATAAAACAGATAAGAGGAGCACCATTCTTCACTTGCTTCTGTGGAAACCAGACTCACACAAACATACACTGTTTAGAAGAAAAACAGAACACAACAGGAGCTGGGGTATGTCTTCATTTGGTTGAGTGTAAATGAACTGAACAGTGTGCTTCAGAGACTCTCACAGAGCATCATTATCACCTGGGAGGAGAGATGAAGAGTTTCCCAAACTCTCCATCTTTCGCCAGCTTCAAAATGTAGAATGTAAGCCAGTAGAAAAGAAAGTAAGTAGGAGTTACATGTTCTCAGATTGGGGATTTACCTCACGTTTCACATTCTTTCAGCTGGTGCAACAAAGCAAGTGTATATGGACACAGGCAGCACGTACAGAACCTAGAGAAACAGAGTACCTGTACTTACAGCCTCAGGAGTACTTCACAGAGAAAATTATAATTCTTCAGTATTGGTTCTCATTTAAAAAAAAACTACAGAGACTTTAAATTTACATGAAGAATGGTGCACATTACAAATATCGTGAAAACTGAACATGAATTTCTTGGTCAACTCTCAACCTAAAGATATAACTTCTCTGTTGTAAACCAAGGGAATTTAATTTTAATAAATTCATGAAATGATTCTTATAAATCCAGCCTATCACAATTTCACTGGAATAGAGCTCTCATTCTTACATTCAGAAAACTTTTCAGTACAGATAGAAAAGAAGCTTTTCTGTCCTTAGCTGTGCAATAAACTCGTCTAAAGCTTTATATATGAGACAGGAAAAAAGTGACTCTAATAGATATGGGAAGATGAATGGAGATATACACCCTAGAAATTGCAGAGATTTTGCAAGAAAAAAAATGGAAGGGAAATATTAATAGAAAAAATTCTTTCTGGTTAAAAACTTATCAGATTTACTTGTGAAAATGCTACTGTATAAAAATAAGAGATCTCACTTAAGACTTGATATATACCAATCAAGCTATCATCATGTTACTTTATAATTCTATACATATATTAAAGAGTTCTTCCAAGGGGCGAAGTTCCAAGAGTGTTCTTGATGTTTTTCTATACCGTAGGGCTGAGCTCTAACTTGTTACAGAAATATTCGAGATACAGAAAAAGTGGTTCTTAAAATTCATCTCGTCTAGTTTGGGAGTTAATATAGCCACACATCACTGAACAACGGGGGATACATCCTGAGAAATACATCGTTAGGCAATTTCGTCTTTGTGTGTACATCATAGAGTGCACTTACAGAAACCTAGATAGTATAGCCTACTATACACCTAGGCTATACAGTACTAATCTTATGGGACCACTGTCATATATGGGATCCATCATTGACTGAAACGTTGTTATGTTGCACATGACTGTTGTTGGATTTATCCAACTGTGCCCCTCACTATTATTATTTTAAAAAATTATGTATATCAAATTTGTAATAAGTTCCCATTTTGAAATTCAAAGTCCTTTATGAAATATATGTAATGGCAAGGAGACAATTAGGTCAAGGAGCTAAGGGGGTCTCTTGAGTCATAAGGTCATCTGATATTTCTATTTTAGTTTTGTGTAGGTAAGTAATTGTGAGCTTACACAATCTTGATAAAGGGAGTACATGAGAAAGTGATAATTTACCCCTTAGTAGTACTGAGTAAGTCTTTGAATGAACGACCAAATAAAAGATAACCAATGTGATCTGATATGAAGCTTTGATGGAGAAGAACTTGTGAGAAACAACTTCTGATAAAAACATAAGGGCAATGAACCCTGGCCTTGAGGAGGTGTTCATTCGTATTTCAGTATAATTCATTGTGTTTTTGGATGTTTTATTTTACAGGATAAAAGTAAAAGTCTTGTGAACATTTGCCGTCATTAAGAAGAGTGTGCTTGTTATTTTGTTGGAGCTTGTTTGATCTTTGTCCTCTCATTAACCTCTTTTCATATTTACTTACTTGTGTTGCAACTGATGGGTTCATAATTTATTTTTTGCTCCCTTTTATCTGGCCACTTGAGTAAAAATTAGGTCAGGGGAGACAGTTAAGCTTTTGATGTTGTTCTAATAGGATAGAGTTTGACAGGTGAAAAAACCAAGGGAGGTCTGATTCAAATTCTCCGTGCATCTGACTAAAGCGAAATATAGGTTTAGCAAAGAAGAATTCAAATACTAAGTATCTTGGCAATGAAGAAGTTAGGCTATGATTTAAAATTTAAATGCCTTGAAGGAATTAGATCATCAGTATGTACTTGTTTTGCATACTAGTCAATCCATTTGATCCAATTTATATAATCAAAATTTGTGAAATAAATTTAAAATTATAGAAAGGATCAAAAATACACCAGGATTTAAAATGTACTGAAAGAGTGCAAAATTCTTAAAATCATCTTTTAGGTGGTAATAGGAGTTATGACTTTGATATATCTGAATAATTACTTTCATTGTTTTCTAATTTTTGACATATTTACACATGAGATAGGTACAGTTATATACGTTAGTTTTAGCTTTAAAAATGACACACGTTTAGTGGTTTAACATAATCACAACCACCTTTTTCTTTACAAATCTGTTGGTCATTGGGGCACTGCTGCCTAATCAGACTTAGGTTTGAGTGATCTCAGTTGGGTGTGCTCATATGTCAGTGGTAAGCTGATGGGTTAGTTAGGACTGGTCTGTCTCCAATGGAATCATTCACATGTCCAGTAATTGCTTAACTGTTAGCTAGTGTGATCAAGTGGCTGGGAATTGCATTTCTTATCCAAAGATTCTACCAGGCTAGCCTGGACTTATAGTCATGGTGAAGCAGGGTGCCAAGAAGCCTAGCAGAAGTGTGCCAAGTCTCTTGATGCCCAGATTCAGAATTAGCACATTGCCATCTTGGCTACAATGTATCAGTCAAAGTAAGTGGCAAGACCAGCCTGTATTCAAGGGATAGGTAAAATAATCTTCTTTTTATGGAAGGAATTGCAAAGATAAATTGCAAGGAAGTTTGGATATGGTGCGGGGGGGGGGGGGGCGGGGTCATTGTATGTGAATTTATGTGTATCTATGAGTGTGTGTGGTATAGTTCCCTGTGTGTGAGGTGATGGTTTTATAGGATGGGAAGGAAAGAAAGTCTTCTCCTCTTTTGTTGATATACGGCTTTGAACTTTGACCTAGAGCATCGCTGTGACTGTTGATGCTATATGTCTCAGTATTTATAGACAGTTGCTACAGGTCATCATGTCAGAAATTCACAAGACAAAAATACCAAGAGATCTCTCAGGAGAAAGATCTATAGTTGCAGAACTCATCGGTCTTTGGGGATTTTTGTATCACTAAATCTCTCTGCCAACTGACATGGTCTTTTTGATGTTGTGGCTATTTTGAGAGGGCAGAGGGTAAACTAAGAGGTACGATGTTTTGAGAGTTATTGTAATTTGGGAGCCTATGAGAGTTCTTTAAAGTCTCACTCAGAGCCAGGCTTCAGCAGTAGGGCAGGCTGATTTCAAAAGCTGTGTCATCTCTCCAACCGTTCCTGTATCCTGGGGACCTTCCTGTATAATGGGACCCTGCAGTGCCTGCTTTCAAGCAGTGCTTATTTTCTTACCTCTTGCATCTGGATAACTTTGTGACAAGCTTAGTCCAGTAGAATGTGACAGGAGTTACACTGTGCAAGTTCTGAGTCTAGAGCTCAACAGGCTATGCACACTGGCCCTCTCTCAGGACTGCTGCCTCCTCTAGGTGAACAATCTAAGCTGACCTGCCAGAAGATGAGAGGTCACCAGGATCCCAGCCAGGTCAGTCCAGCTGTCCCAGGTGAGGAGCAAAACTTGTGAAAGAGCCAAGCTAACATTAGCACGGCTGACCACAGATGTGTAAAGAATCCCAGTCAAGCCATATAATTGTAAGTTAAATGGGTTTTTTTTTTTTTTCCAGTAAGGAAGATTGGCCCTGAGCTAACATCTGTTGCCAATCTTCCTCTATTTTTCATATGTGGGATGCTGCCACAGCATGGCTTGATGATCTGTGTTTGTGCCCAGGATCCAAACCTGAGAACCTTGGGCTACCAAAGCAGAGACAGTGAACTTAACCAGTAAATGATCTTTTAAAGAACTAGGTGTTGGGTGGGTGGATTTTATGAGCAGCAATAGATAACTTATCCAGTTACGGAAGTTGATTCACTCAAAATTATCTTCAAAAGTCACAGTAATCAAATCAGTTCTTTACATTCCCTAGGGTCTACAGCTTCAAGATGGAATGATAAAACATTATGATAATATTAATAAAAATATAGCCTCAATTAATTTTTAAAAAACAGAGCCTAAAGGAATATTTTTATACAAGTGATCACTAATGAACTAACATGTATTAATTACATAAAAAATGGTCAACCCATCCATGACTCTGTGAGGAATATAATGAAAACACGCTTAATGATTCCATTTTTTTGACACGTACATAACAGATATGTAAAATATGGTTGTCAAATTAATTTTATACAAGGCAATGTGTCTTCTGAATTCTTACCAATATTAATTAAGAATAAGAATCTCTATCATTAATTATATTTTAATTGCAATAAACTTGTGATCATTTCATAAGGGCTTGTGAATAATTATTTGTAAAATATCTTTTTATTATAAAGCATGATTCATTTTGTTATTAAAATAAACAACCTATATTATTGATTTTTTTACAAAATAATTGGAACTATCTTTTGACACAGATTTAAAATAATATTTTGGTAATTTTGAAACAGATTGAAAACATTTTGTAAGTACTGACAAAAAATTTAAGAAACGAGGATATAAAAATTTGAATAACTTTTGGTAAAATATATATTATTAATAGATATTTAGGCTTGAGGATTTATATTTCAAGGAGGAGTCTATTTCTAACCATTTACTACTTACCCTGGGATTCTTTGCAACTGAGTGTGGCTACCCAACTACTAGGAAGAAGACCATGTTACAGAAAAGAGTTACCACTTATGGGTAAATCCTAGTTTGAGAGATTGACTTGAGTATATTAGACACATTGCAATTTCTCTGTATGTTTGAATCTTCATCAGTCAGTTAATGTTGCTACTTCTCTCCAGGATTCCTTCCAACTCATAAATATTTCATATGAAATTTTTTCCAGTTTTCGCATACAGAATTTAGGTAATCAAAAGATGTGTCAAATAATATTATAAACACTTTTGTAAATTCACAAACTCCTTTCAATTTGTGGCCAAAAACAATGCCACATAGTGTGGGTCTGGCTAAGAGCCAAATGCAAACTGTTGACAGCTCATCACTGACATTTCTCCCTTGGCCTTTCTGAGTGGCAGTCAGTCCCCTCTTTCCTTCTAGCATGGGAAATTTAATAGAAACAGTCACATCTAATTTTCCCTCTTAGAGAATTGGTCTGTATCATTGAAAATGATTGTATCTATAAAAAGCCAGGAAACAAAATACTGAATGAATTTGTACAGAAGTCATGTTCAATGGCTTATATAATGTGGGAAAGGTAAGAAAATTTGTTCAATTAATATTTTCATATCTCAAACTTATTTTATTATTATACATAGAAAGCAATGCATAGAGAGAACTCCTCTAAGCAATAGTCACACACCGATATTTGATTCATGTTCTAATATCGATTTCATTAAATATGTTTTTATATCTTCTATTATTCAGTACCTCACTTAGACACAGGCATGCCCCTACCCTGGGTTTTGTGCCTCAGAAAGCCCTGTTCTTTGAAGTGCCTTTGAAATTTTCAAGGTCCTCTCAGTGCCTGGAATCTTTTAGGGCTGTTAGGCATGGTCTTCACTTCTCTCCTTTAGTACTTTCTCTGACCCTTTGGCTACTACGATCATGGGTTGAATCAGATACTCTGAAGATATTCAGGACTTTGATAAACATGATTATCTTAGGGCTCCTTGGCCAGTTCCCTGCTTCAAGAGACTGGCTTTGTAATGTGATCACATCCCTTTGTCCACTGCAGAATTTCTTTCATGGGAGCATGATTTCTTTCATGGGTTGTCAGAACAGTGCTGAAATCTTGACTTTGAGTAAAGCAAATTAATTATACTATAGCAAGAACACCACAAGAAAATATTGCTACCAGCCATGCTTTTTACTGGAAAAGGAAATTATATAATTATAAAACAAGAGTAAAATAACAACTGAGGACAACAAAACTGTAAATAATTTTAAAGTGGTTTTGGAGATGCGAGACTAAAGCAATTCTGAGATGGACCTCAAATGTTTCCAAGTTTAGGGATCCAAAGACCATTAGGAGTCATTTGCTGACTCATATCTTGGCTTATATCTACATAGTGGTTCACTTCTCTCGTATAAATTTCTCAATGCAGACACACTTATGTACTTATCATGGCTGACATACTCAAAGCTTCCCGTCAGAAAGGGAAAGAGACACCCTCCTGTCTGCTTATGTATGTTCTGTCTTTACTGGTGTATACTGTCTACCTATTAGTGTGTACAAACATATTACATACATAGTGTAATAGCTATCCCTTTGCTCTGGCAGCCCAGAAAGGGTGGTACTGAATTTGGCAACTCCGAAAGACATGATTGGGATGGAAGAGATGACCAGTTCTCCAAAAAAAGAATTAGTTAAAATGATCAATATATTCAACAAATATTAACATAATTAGGGTGGGAGAAATGATAAATTATAAATAAATATTCAAAAATAAATTCAGAAATAGTTCAGACATGTTATATAAATATGATTTTTGTTTGAACAATGTTGTAGTGGGTGAAGCAGTTAAATATCCTTAAATCATGCAGACTGCAGTGCAGTTTCACTGAATAGAGAATCATGCAATCTGAGTCCTTGTTTTAATTCTTTATTAATTTGCTTGGCTAGCCAGATAGGCTTTAAGTTTACTTGGAGTTGAGATTCTTCACTTCTAAACTGGAGACTTCGATTAGATCTTCAAATATTCTGAATGAAGTGGGAACAGGGGGCTGTTTAATTCTTCTGCCTTACTCTCTTCACATCTTCCCAGATCTTGAGGTGCCTTCGGAGGCTACTTTGGGATCATCAGGACCAAACTGAAAAACACTAGACTATGTAATCTGTAGATCTAAATATATTACCAAATCCTCTTTACTATTACATCAAACCAGATTATGACAGAAACGGAGAACTACTTAAGACCTAATAAAAAGGGCAAACTTGAAAAATAAAACTATTGCAAACATTTTTATAATATAATACTTTTGGGTTTATGACACCAGCAATACATTGCTGTTTGTGAAAGGAAAAGCCAAATATTTAAGAAAATTACCTATGCATTTCTATTTTTGTTTAGTGTTACCTACTAGGAAAGCATTTATACAACATTTTTTGATACACAGTAACTTTATTGGCACATTTGAGATATACCATACAGTTCATCATTTAAAGTGTACAATTCAATAGATTTTAGCATATTCAGGCTTGGGTACCCAGCACCACAATGAATTTTAGATTATTTAATTATCTTAAAAAATAATCCATATACCCATTAGCAATAACTTCCTATTAACCCCCCAACTCCCCAGCCCTCGGAAACCATTAATCTACCTCCTGTCTCTATATATTTGTCTATTCTGGACATTTTTATAAATTAAATCATATAATGTGTGACTGGCTTCTTTCACTTTATTTCAATTTTTAGTTACTGGCTTCATTCATGTAGCATAATGTTTCCAAGGTTCATCCATGTTTTATCACACATTAACACTTCATTCCCTTAGATTTCCAAATAATACTCTACTTCGTGGAATGGATATACATTTTATTTATCCCTTAATCAGTAGATGGGCATTTGGGTTGTTTCCACTTGGGTGTGTACCTTGGAGTGGAATTACTGGGCCATATTGTAACTCTATGATTAATATTTGGAGGAACTGCTAGAAAATTTAAATAAGTAGTTGCATCATATTTTATTCTAACCAGCAATATATATGTTTCAATTTCTCCACATCCTCATTAACACTTGTTATAATCTTCCTTGTTGATTATAGTCATCTTACTGGATGTAAAGTGGGATCTAATTGTGGTTTTGATTTGCGTTTCCTGGTGAATAATTATGTGGAACTATTTTTCATGTGCTTATTGGTCCTGTCTATATTTTCTTTGCTGAAATGTATATTCAGATCATTTGTCCATTTTTGAACTGGATGATCAGTTTTTTTAAAGTATTGAGCCATAATATTTCTCTGTATATTCTAGATACAAACTCTTTCTCAGGTATATTTGAAAATATTTTCTCTCAGTTTGTGTGCTGTTATTTTACTTTTTAAATGGTATCTCTTGAGTCACAAAGGTTTTTAATTCTGATTAAGTCCAATTCATCCGTTTTTTCTTTTATTACTTACGCGTTTGCTGTCACACCTAAGAAGGTACGCCTAAATCAAGATCACAGAGAATTACTCCTATATTTTTTTTAAAGGGTTTTATTGTTTAGCTCTGTCTTGACTACATTAAGTCTCCTGATCCCGGGACATGGGATGCCTTTCAATTTATTTAGGTCTTTAATTTCTTTTATAACTGTTTTTATAGTTTTCATGGAATAAATTTTGCTCCTTCCAGTTAAATATATTCCTAAATATATTATTTCAATATTAGAAATGGAATTACTTACATAATTTTATTTTAAGGTAATTTATTGATAGTTTATATAAATAAAGTTTATTTGTATATATTGATCTTGTACTCTAAAAGTTTTCTTAATTTGTTTATTAATCCAAATAGTTTTTTTTTAGTGGATTCTGTGAAATTTTCTATATACAGGACCATGTTTTCTTGACATAGAGATGGTTTTACTTCTTCCTTTCCAATGTGGGTGAATTATATTTAATTTTCTTACATAAATGCCTCAGTTAGAACCTCCTGTAAAACATTGAATAAAAGTAGCGAGAGTGGATATTCCTCTGTTTTTGACTTTAGGAAGAAAGTATTTGCTTTTTTACCATTAGGTGTGATACTAGCTGTGGGTATTTCTCTTTACCAAGCTGAGGTTCACCTTAGACTCATTATAATGTGTTCTTCACATGGTATGCATCTTAATTTTCATCACAAATTGCCAACTTTTCCCAATTTTTCATTTGCCACTTATTTTTAATTTTTATTAAAGTACAGAAATCAATGCCTTTTTTGTTGAAAATTAAAACGTGCACTTACTACTTATCTATTTGTCCATTTTTATGGCTTCATCTTAGCATTCAGATTTAACTTTATCATATTTATATCAATTATACCAATTTAAACTGAATTTTCATATTAACTGAGTTGATTCAAATAAGGCTCTCTTATAGCATGGCATCCTCTTCATTGATAGATTAATAATTATCATTATGATAATCAGTGTTTTCAGTAAGGGAAAAGGGAGGATCCTTAATCCTTACTGATAAGGTTCGTATTTTGTTTTAGTCATATTTCTGCTTTTGTATTTTCATATCTAGTGCATGTACTACTTTCATAATTACAATATATATGTGTATTACCTATATATTTTTTTCATGGGGAATCCTGTTAAAAGGTAAGTTTCTGCTAAATAATGAAGGGTGACTAATGTAATTCATTCATCACACTGAGAGATGAGCTGTTAACTGTAACTTTATCTTTATGGGACACGGACTGAAAGAAGAAATCCAAATAAATAGCTATCCTAATATTTAGAATTAAATTTTACAACAGGAATAAAAGTGGAATTATATGTCTCTAATCTTAGACACCTATACCAGCAGTTCCTATTGCAATGTGTTCATATTATTTAATGTTTAAATAATTCTATCAAGGTATTTAATTTATTTTACATTTATTTTTACCCTCTTTGCCTTTGCTTAACATTTTTAACAGATATAATATTTTAATATTGCCATAAAGAATTTTTAAACACATTAAATTGTTCTTAATATTTTACCTTTTTATTCTATTAAATGAAAGGTTTTAGAACATCATGCTCCTACTAGCTTTTCTTCCCATTTTAATGAAATGTTTTGTTTTCGTGGAGATGTTCTCCTGGTAAACCTTTAGTCCACAGTTTCTGGTTTCATGTTAGTCAGACAACATTTTTGCACATTAATGACTACAGTTGAATAATTAGCAATATTTTTATTTTGCAAAATATAAAGAGTCTATGGCATTCAATCTTTAAATTTATCTTCCTTTGTGTTAAATGGATATTGCTACGGCTAATTACCATGTTTCTACATTTAGCAAGAAGCAGCACATATGAAGATAAAAGAACAATGTGATATTTATGAGATGTCAGTACACTACCAATATAGAAATCCTCTAATTATCTCAGAAATATTCATGAAAATTTCAATGCTTTTCTAAGGATTTGGATTGAGCAAAAGCTGATTACTCTTGCCATAAATTAATATTTGAGAGAGTTGAATTTATCTCAGTAGCAATGCAATATCAACCTTTGCATAATGTTCTCCAAGAGGCTTTTTACTAATAGTTATTATTTTAATCTACAGTTGATTCTCAAACAAGTGCTAGTGGAGTGGGGGTGGAAGTGATGTCTCAAGGTGTATGTTCTTTTCATTAAATTATTTTCATGTTAAGGTTAATCATATCAGCCAAAGTTTGAGAAAACACATTTGTATAACAAAAAATTGTTTTCATGCAAGCACAGCTACAGGAAGTGGAGTGGATCATAGTTTAAGGACTTAGCACAGGGCCAGAGATCTTGTGCACAGTCTGGCCTTAGAAGGTAAGATTTTCTGCAGAAACACAGTTATACTGTACATGGAAAACCCCACGTTTTTGAAGTAGTTCCAAATTTTGGCAGACTGGCTTTCATTAGCACAAGTCTTTTCTCTTTTAAATGCCATGTCAACTGACATTTCCACCTTTAACAACATTTATATGGGATTAGGCTACCCTTGTGGAAGTTCACAGCTTCTTTGTTGCCTTATACATCTATGAGTTATAAGGTATATAATTTTTCTTACAAGATGATGACTTTTCTTCAAG
Source organism: Equus asinus (assembly GCF_041296235.1). Lineage (NCBI taxonomy): Eukaryota > Metazoa > Chordata > Mammalia > Perissodactyla > Equidae > Equus > Equus asinus. The sequence goes on from NC_091799.1 coordinate 86,067,975, forward strand.
GTAAATTATAGCAGGAAGTTGCCACTGTCCTATACATAGAAAATTACTGCCCCTTATTCCCTGTATATTGCTAACTGAATTTGTTGGCATGCATTTATAACTTCAAAAGATAGACAAATAGAAAACAAGCACTTTTTTTCCTTCCCCTTCTTGTCAGTATGCCTAGGTACAGCTACTACCACAGCCAGCAGAGAATAATCCTCTAGGGCCACCTCTGAAGAAATCTGAGAAGTAATTTTCGAAGGCCAGGCAGTTTCATTACTGTAAAGAAATTCCGATATGAGCCTGATGCAGAAGATCAAGTAGGAGACAAAGATAATATAGTAGATAAAGAGGTTTATGAAACAAGGTGCCAAATTTGGAACACAATGGAAGTAAAGCCAATGTACAAATGAAAAGAGGGGTCACGAAAAATTGCACAGACATCTTAAGGCCTAGACAAAAAGGGAGAAGCTGGGGCCAATCCAGAGTAACTCTGAACTTTCATGTGGCGTCTTTGCCCCGTTAGTTTGACAAGGTCTTACTGCGGTGGTTCTTTTTTTGAAAGTGAAGATTTGCCATGGCTTCCTGTAACCACATCATCTACCAGGCTTTTCTATTCTGATTTGACCACCATGGCACAGCAGCTGCAGTCCACTGTCGCCGTAGCTGTTTCGATTGATTTTCAGTCCTCTTTTTGCCTTCACATTCCATATTACCTCTTCATTTCTTAGATGTTCACTTTTCCTGAGATTCTTAGCTTTAGGCCCAAAGATATTGTCCTAGAGATATCATCAGTCAACAAGAGTGTTCTTTTGCTTTCCACTTAATGAACCAATGAATCACTGCATGCCAGCTTTCAGTACTTCCAGTTTGGATTGTTTATGCTGTAAGATCTACTTCTTCACCAAAATGCTCCTGCTGTATGATCTCTGCCTTTCATTAAGCCCAGGACCTGAGTTTCATTTTGTCTACACTGCCTGATCCTTAGTAGTTCAGATTCTTTCGTAGTATACCTATTTTGAATCATACTAAACACTGTATAATGGATCTATGCTGTATGCACATGGTATATAGTAAGTCTTATTCGTTACAATGAAGAGATGGCTTTTAAATAACAATAGATTGCACTGAATTACAACATTAACTGCAGCTCAGAGAGCAAAAGAATGGTGATCAGAAATACCACTGAGGGCTTACCAGCATATATATAAAATTCATGCTTATAGCTAGAAAATAGCATCAGAACAAGCAAAATCATAACTGAATCACAAAGAGGATGTGTGTAATTTTAAAATAATGTGCACGCTGTAAGTTTAAGTTATGGGGTTTCAAGACAGCTCTAGTTATCTGACATACTTAGCAGATATACTTAGGTGGCAACATCTGTCAGTTTTTCAGTTAGCTCTGTTGTATGGCATATCTTAGCATATAGAGAAAATGGACTTTGGGGTCAGGTAGACTTGAATTTGGATCTAGATTATTATTCCTACCAGCTCCATAAACACAGTCGATAAGTTAACTTCTCTAAGTCTAAATTCCTCATACAGAAAATGATATGATATCTACATGTATGCGTCAAGGTTCCCAGCGGCATGCAACAGAAACTAAGTTTGGGAGATATCTGCAGAAAATGAATTTCTCGCAAGGATTTGGAGTCATTTGGGTAGGCTGAGCATCACTGAGATGGGAACATCTGTCCAAAAGCACATGGCAGAATAAGTCAGATTAGAATTTTAAGACCACTGTTGTCAAACGTTAATAGTTGGAGCATGCGCAGCTGAAGTTGCTGGCACTGTTCCCACTGCTGCCTAAGGTCACATGTTTCTCTTATTCTTTTATCAAAAAGAAAACTCAAAACAATGGTAATTCAAAGGAAGATAACACGTAGCAAAAGTAAAGTTATCAACTAAGTCTTTCTTCGATTTTATTAAATTATCTATGCCAATATCTGGATGTCTATCTTAATTGTATGTCTCAACATTGCTCTAGCTATCTCAGTATCTCTATAAATATCTTAAGCGCTTTAGAAACATGATGACAATAAAAATTTTTGGTGGGGCCTGTGAAGCTGAAAATCTTTCTTATTGGACTTGAGAGTCTCTTCCATCATAGTATTTTCTATTTCTGCATTACATTCTCTAAATTGGAAAAAAAAAATCATTATCACTTTCAGGTTGAGGATTTTCTGCCTTATTTCTTTTTCTTCACTTTTATAAAAAATACAAGACAATCTTCTTATTTGGACAAAATAAGTAGTGAAAGCTTCACAATATGCTGGTGGGATAGTGGTTATGACGCGTAGCTTTGTAAATCTCTAATATATTGAAGTTAGCCGATACTTTAGTTTGATTTTTAAACTTACTCTTCTGAATCAACACATCATAGAGTACAATAAATATAGTTCTCACTACTAATTTTTACTGAGGCATCTTTCAGTATAGTAAGCAAAAGCAAAAATTAACTGAATATTAGTCCAAGATATTTTACACATGTAAATATACACACACCCACACATAATCTCAAGAATATTTTGATATCTAAAATTTTATTTTCTAAATGAGCCAGTATGTCTAGTGATTATGTGCATGGACTCTGTGTTGGAATCAGTGCTTAGTCATTAACTAGCTGTGTAACACTGAGGGGAAATGCCATCTCTCAGAGGCCCAGTATATCTGCCTATATAACAGAATAATAGTATGTACCTCATAGGGCAATGACTCTAACAATGTAGCCCACTAAAAATATCCTGGAGATTTTATCAAAAATGATTCCTGAACCCAACTCCAAAGATTCTAATTTTGTAATCAGGGATACTTGTCTGCAGACCACACTTACAAAAAAAATGTCAGAAATTTTTTAAAAGGATATTTCCATCTAAAGGCATTTAGACAAATATTATACTAAAAACTCAGAAAACTGGTAAAACTGTTACTATAATAACCTACAAGTATATGTATGTAGGCATTTATATATGTGTGTTTGCAATAATTTGATTGTTACTTTTAACTAACACCGTTTTTCTGAGATTCCATATAGCAGATGCATGGTTTAGCCTTCAGCTGAGTCATTAATTGAAAAAGAAAATTAACAATTCTGACTTATTTTCACATTTAAAAAAATTGTCACATATGAAGGTAGATATTTATCACTAACTTGTCTTTGACAATTTTAGGTCCTATAAAAGAATATTTTGATCTCATGATTACAAGATGATTGGAGAATTTCAACACTGATACAAGACCTGAGTAATCTTGTATAGAACAAACAAATCCAAGGCTTGTGAGTCCAAGTTTAAACAAAAAATTGCAACTGAGTTTAAAACATAATTTCCTTCTTATTCAATAAAAACCATGAGGCTCAAAATAGAAAAAAATCTGAAAGCCTTATAGCCATAGAATTAAGAATGGACTTTAAATTGCATTTTTGGAAGTTGACTGAGTATGGATGTAATACAGAATGAATATTTTAATTTTTAGTTCATAATCCTTAATATAGAACATTTTTGTTTATGATATTTCTAATTAAACTATACAATAAAAAATTTCTATACCCATATTTTTCCTTTAATAAATGTCATTAGCCTGTGGTTTATAAGTGAAATTAATATTTATAAGTGACATTAGCCTGTAGGTTTATTTTTTTGGTATAATCTTGATTTGGTTTCTCAAATAGCTTTGGCATTGATCCTCTAAATATATTTAGGAACTTGATTGTAGAAATTTCTGGATCAACTTTGTTTCCTTTAATACTATTTCCTGTATCTTCTGGGATAATACAACTTTGAAAAAGAGATAAACATTGACAAGTGGAAGGAGTTTTCTGGTCACCTGAAGAATAGTTTTCCCACTTCTAATTAATCACATGTCAGCTTCTGGGCTTGTGTAATTAATGGCACATCCCCCCAAGGCTATAATGTATAAACACATTGCTTATCTGGTTAGAGAAATAGGAGCATGCTGATGATCACGGCAAATGACTAATTTGCTAATTCTATCTTTAACTATTGAAGGCAATGTATTAACTCACGTCAGTGTGAAAATAGCAAAGGGCTAAGTTGGAAATAAGATCTATAGAATGATACAAGATAAATGTGTTTGCCTACACATATACATATATTATTATATCAACAAAATGAATTTAATTGCATTGCTGTGCTTTGTTTTACTACAAATATGGCATAGACAAGATAAAAATAGGTAGAAAAATCTAGTTTCAATTAGCTGCTGTAACTCCTGTTAACTAGAGTTTAAAAGAATTAGTTAATGTCTCCGAATTATCGTTTTCCACAAATGTGAAAGACAAAAGTATAATTCCAACTGTGAAGATTTTTAGAAATACGTATACAGAATGTTTTCTTATTTTTTAATTTTTATTGATATAATTAATATGTGACATTGAGTAAGTTTAAGGTATACAACATATTAATTTGGTACATTTGTATATTGCAACATGATTACCACCATAGGGTTCACTAACACCTCCATCATATTATATAATTATCATTTCTTTTTTGTGGTGAGAAAAATTAAGATCTAGTCTCTTAGCAACTTGGAAGTTTATAAAATGGTATTGTTGACTATAATCATTATGTTGTGCATTAGGTCTCCAGAACTTATTTACCTACTGGTTGCAGGTTTTATCCTTAAGTAGTATCTTCTCAATTCTTCCCCCCACATCAGACCACGATAACAACCACACTACTCCCTGTTTTCACAAGTTTGGCTTTTTCACATTCCATATATAAGTGATATCATACAATATTTGTCTTTGCCTGTCTGACTTACCTCTCTTAGCATAACACCTTCAAAATCCATCCATGTGGTCACAAATGGGAGGATTTCATTTTTTTCTCATGGCTGAATAATATTCCACTGTATATAAATACATCATATCTTCTTTATCCGTTCATTCCTTGAGAGAGACTTAATTTGTTTCTATATCTTGACTATTGTGAATAATGATGCAATAAATATGGGGGTGCAGGTGTATTTTTGATATACTGTTTTCATTTCCTTTGGATATATACCCAGAAGTGAGATTTTTAATTGGAAGATTAGTCCGAGGCAACAGATAATATTGGTATGGCATACCACAGTGGTTTGCCAAAGAAAAATGCAGGTCTTCAAGCAAATACTGAAAATCAGCCACACCACTCTTAAAACCATAACCCACATTAAAGTTATAAAGGTTATTGGAGGACTTGCAAGATAATTTATCTATAGAGAGCTGTTGATTTGCTATGAACTCCCCTCTCCACAATTTTGGAAGGTAGAGAATTTTTCCCCCAACTCAAGACAAGCTTAAGATAGCCCACTCAGAAAACAGGATACAAGACCACTACAGTTGGGGTTGGGAGATCCAGTGGGCTAGTTTTTAACACTTGACAGCTGATTTCAAAGTTTGAGAAGGAGTATGTTTAGCTGCTAAAGAAAACCTGAGGGGATATGGCTATCTGGGGACAGATCTGTACTGCTGAATTTGTTTCCTAAGGAGCACAATAAAGACTTTATGTAAGAGATCATATGAGCAGCGTGAGATCATATGAGGTCCTGCCCAAGTTGGTACTTGGAGGGGCAAATGAATTCAGAAGGAAGAGCTGAAGCCATTTGTTACATTCCTGGGTGTATCAGAAGGAGAAATGACAAACTGGAAGATTGTGCATTACTGACATCAACAATTGAAAGACTCCTAGTGACAAGATGTCACCAAAGAAGACATAAAAATGTTACCTCACAAGAAAAAAAATCAGTTTTATATGTCATCTAGATGAGAGATTGAAAGGCAGTTTTAAACTATTTTAGTCAAGTAAGAATTTACTGCTGTTCCCCCTTCTTCTTCCTCCCGCCCTTTCCCAGACTCTGCTGTTAGAAATGGGAGCTGGCCAGACTAGAAGAACGTGGGAAGTTGAAAATAGGAAAAAAGGCTTTTGTGCCCCCTTCCCCATGTTGTAGGATTACTGCACTCCATGAGCCCCTGCTGAGGAAGAAGACAAGATTAAAGTAAAAATTCAGATTGTTCAAAGAACTAGACATTTGACATTACTGAAATGAGATCATTTGGCCAATTAACATGATCTAAGGAATAAAGAGTAATCAGAAGTTATCAATGGCAGGTAAAAATTAGCCCACTGAATAAAGTGAGAGTGACAATAGAAGAAATATCTTTCAACTATGATTTAATCCCGCCATTTTTGCTTCTGCAATATACTCATTGCATTAAAATGGAATTATTTTTAAAATAGGGTTTTTGTCCCTCCAATCTGAATCACTCATTTGGACTGTGAAAATTTTGCCCCAAACATATTTTTCTGTTTTAGTCTTTTCCACCAGAAAAAACGGTAGTTACTGATAAATGATGTAATTGGAACTATACATTTGGATAATAAAAAATAATAATAATCTGGTTATCTTTCAAGACTCTTTCTCACAATCTTCTCATTAGTTAATTTAAAGCAGAGAGTACTGATAATAAATATTACTAGCATAAGTTCCACAAACATAAACTTTTAGTGACTAAAATGGCACCCAATAAAATTTGTTATTTTTTAAAAATTGAGGAAAGCATTAAATCTTCATTTTGAAATATAGATTGGCTAAATTGACCAAGGAAAATTAAATTTGAGACAATTCAGAAAAGTGTTATTGTAATATTTATTGTAATATTTTAGGAAAAAAATTGTAATGTTTATATGGAAATAATTAAAATGATACTAATTTACATTACATTTGATGATAACATGTGAGAAGTATGTTTATTGTCCATATAGGAAATTAATACCAAGTTAGGTTGGTAGTAAAACTTTCAATATGGAAGCTAATTTTTCAATAAAATTTAATCAGTAATGTTGGAGAAGTTTTTGCTAGTTTTTATTTTAGTTTTTGTTATTTCATTTTTTTCTTGATGAATACAAAAGTATGTTTTCTGAACAAAATACTTCCATCCAAAAAGCATTATAATAAAAAGGTGAAGGCAAAACAGCATGGTCAAAATAGTTACTGTTCTCAGCACAAGGCATCTGAATCATTAACTAGATAATTGAAAACACTTAAGAATGTTGCTTCCCTTATCACATCCCTTCCATTCTATTCTTGCTGGAATCCTCAAGGTACATGTGCAAAAAACTGATCCTGAGTGCAAAAAACTGATCCTGACTTGATTTATTTTTGAGAAAGATTTGCCTTGAGCTAACATTTGCCACCAATTCTCCTCTTTTTGCTGAGGAAAATTGGCCCTGAGCTAACATCTATGTCCATCTTCTTCTATTTTTTATAGATGGGATGCCTGCCATAGCAAAGCTTGATACGCAGTGCACAGGTCTGCACCCGGGATCCAAACCAGAGAACTCTGGGCATGACCTTAACCGTTATGCCACCAAGCTGGCCCCTTGATATTATTTTAATCATTTTTCCTCTTCATAATAATTTTAAATGTCTTTCTGTCTTTCCATCAACCTGAGAATTTTTTGCTTTAGAGTTCAGATATTAAAAGCAGAGTTTCCATTCTCTCTGCTTAATGTTGCTCAAAGTTCAAAATTGAAAATATAATAATTTTCTGTCTATCTAAAGTCTATGGCTTATGACTTTTGTTATTACTGACATAACAAGATGTGAAGGAATTAATGGTGGCTCACTGGGAACAGAAGTCCCTCTCCATAAAACATAGTAGACTCCATTTGTTCCAATTAAATGTTTTCAGTATTGCTTTTTTTTTTTTGCACCACTGCTTTTTTTGGTTTTCTTAATGGTTCAAAATATCATCTATGTTTAATATAAGACTAAGAAAAGTCTTTTTTTAATATTGTGTGACTTCTTTTCAGGCTATACGCTTTTCTGAAAAAAAAATAACCTCATATTCTTTGCTAATAACTTAGTATACATATAAAGATGAAGATTACTATAGTAATAATATACTATAAACAAAATCCTTTTATAAGTATAAAGGGTTAACTTGCCACCATTTATAGCAAAATGCATCCTCAACTTGCCTATTTTATTTACTAACTTTGTGTTGCTTACCTGTGGAAAGGTTCAAAAGAAGTATTATTTTACATACCTTCTTGCCCCAAGACTGAGAGAGACAGTCTGGATCCCTATGCAGAGTGGGCCTGGGCCCTGGAGTAAGCTCTGAAATGAGCATTGATGTGTGGTCATTCCTACACCCTTGGGATAGCATCAATCTCATGGACGTGGAACTTATTTTTTAATTTAAATTGATCCCAATATTGCTTAGCAGACATAACTAATTCTTAAAAAGTAAACATAACTACCTTATTCTGCTTGATAATCAGTGGAAATCTTCAAGCAAGTAGATGAATGTAGAAAGAAATGAGAGGTAGATTAAGAGATGTGTCATGTTTAAAAGCAAAGTAATTAGCACCAAGTAAAAAGCCAAAACTTGATTTCATTTTTGTTTAATAAAATTAAAAAAGCATGGGGCTGGCCCCATGGCCAAGCAGTTAAGTTCCATGTGTTCCACTTCAGTGGCCTGGGTTCCATTCCTAGACACAGACCTACACTACTCGTTGGTGGCCATGCTGTGGCAGCGACCCACATACAAAAGAGAGGAAGATTGGCATGGATATTGGCATGGCTCAGGGAAAATCCTCCTCAGAAAAAGCAAAATTAAAAAGTTATTATAATTACAAATAAAATTTCATGTTTACAGCACAAAAAGAAAAGTTCTGGATCATTTCAAGTAATAGAAAAATTCTCCTTTTGCCCAAAAACATCAAATCATGTTCCCAAGAATAAAATAACTAACTAAATAAATAATAAGAAGAAAGCTCTTAAGAGGTTTTGTGGGTACATCCAGAATGTTTCTAAAATGTGTAAATAGACACCTCAATACTGTACGGGCAAATATAAAAAAAAAAAAAATAGACAAATTTCCTGGTTGAAAATAAGGGGAAAGTCTTTCCCCTTCCCATTTCTTAGAGCATAGATGTTAGAAAACTTGTTAATTCTTTCTCTGTGTCTTTGAAAAGTACATAAATCTTTTAAAAAGCTAAATAAACCTCTTGCAAGCTTCAGGGCCCAGGTAGTCTTTCTCGAGGACCTGGGAACCATCTCTTTGAAATGTAATCAGCAAGGAAGATAGCGCCCCTGTCTCCCAGTTTCTGTGGGAAGGGAGGAGTGTCATAAATATGTGAGAAGTTTATTTTTCCTTTGCATAAAGCCAAGTATGGAAACACAGATGGCCACCCAATTACCACGTGAAACTAGGATGAACCATGTGTGATGGATGATGCTGGAAAGTCCTCTTACTTGAGGACTCGTTATGGTTCATCTTGAAAACATGTATGTAGTGGGCTGTATCTGCTTAGTTATATAAAAGGGGAGATTTCTTTCAGTCTTTGCAATCTTTTAGGATTACGTTGTGGTTTAATGCTTATTCAATAACGACATTGTTTTCTTTCTCTTCCCCCTTACACACGCACACAAACACATATGCATACATGTACATATACATAGTTTAGATATGTATATGTGTATTCATATATACATATTATACAAATGGAACTATATTGTATTCATGGATATAATCATTAAACTTATTTAGTGATTTCTTACTAAATGCTGGACACAGTTCTTCCTCGAATGAGATAACTGTAACAACACAGACAAAACACATTGAACTTACCAACGACTGAAAGGAAAAAAATGAGAAAAAGTAATAAATTCCATAGTATTTGGATGGCAGTAAGTGCTGTGGAGAAAAATAAAGCATGAAAAGTGAGATAGGGAGACCCTCATTGAACTCTTTGAAATTTTAAATGGCATGGTCAGTTTGGCTCACTGAGAATGTGGCAGTTGAGGAAAGACTTTAATGAGGAGTGAACCCTACAGATTTATCTAAGAGAAGTGAATATCAGGTAGAGGGGATAATAAGTATCAAGCCCTCTGGTAGGAATACGTTTAGCGTCTTTGAAAAATAGCAAGGAGACTAGTGGAGTAAACAAGAAGAGGTCAGTGGAGCCAGGAGAGATGGAGGAAGATTTAGTAGGGCATTGTTAGTATGGGCATTTACTCCAAACGATAAAAGAAACCATTATCCGTTTTGGGCATAAGATGGACATAATCTCAATTACATTGAAAAGAAGTTGAAATGGTTTGAAAATAGGCAGTAGTTAGGAAAGAGAAGAAATGAGAAACCAGTTACAACAGTATCATAATAATCTGTCCAAGCAGTTAGTGATGGTTTGAAGCAGAGTAATAGCAGTGGAGATAGGGAGAATTCAGATCCTGGATATTTTCTGAAGGTGGATCCCATAAGATTGCTGGATGGATTGAATGTGGTGTAAAAGGAAAACAGAGGTCAAGGATGACTCCAATAATTTCGTCTAAGCAATAAAAACAATGTAGTTTTTATTGTTCTCTAACTGGTAACATTGTTCAGAGAATGGATTTGCAAGAGACTAGCAGTTTGGTTTTAGACACATTCAATCTAAAAGATAAATTAGATATTAAAGTGGTGATCTTGAGTCAGAAGTTTTATTTGCATATAGAGTGTGGGATTCAGGGGAGAGTTCTCAACATATAAATATTATTTGAAGCCATATAACTAGATAAAAGCCCAGAGAAAGTAAGAGGTCAAAGGAATGACTCCTGGTCACTGGAATATTAAGAGACGAGGAAAAATCAGTTAAGAAGATTTAGAAAGCATTGTGTACCAGTTCGGAAGAAAAGAAGAGTGTGGTAAGTGAAATATAAGGCAAGTGAAACAAGAATTTCTAGGAAAATAAAATGATCATCTTAGCTATCTGCTACTGATCAGACAGAAAGTTTAAATAAGATGAAAATTGATAATTGATCATCGGATTTAGCCAATTTGAGGTCTTCGGTGACCTTGCCAAAGGGAGATTTCAGTAGTGTAATAGGGTCAGAAGTCTGGGAAAAGGAGTTTAGGAGAGAATGGGAAAGAGGATTTCGAGACAGTAAATAGAGGTAATTCTTCAAAGGGGTTTGGCTGTGAGGGAGCACGGTAAAATGGGTAGTAGCTGATAGAAGATGTAGGACAAATGGAAGTTTTCATTTTTACTTTTCCAGAAGGTAAAATAAATAGCTTAGTGTTATTTGCAAACATTCTTGCTTCTTTACATAATATAATGCGTATCTTCTTCTGTTAGTACATACTGAATCTACTTCTTTTTTTAATGGCATAAAAGAATCCCAACAAAAAAACCTTTTTTGTTTTAATGGTTTTCAGTAGATAGACACTTAAGTTGTCTTAAATTTTTGCTATTAAAAGCAATGAAACAAGAGTGATAGCTATAATGTATTTTTGTATATATGTACATATTTTCCTGTAGAAATAATTTCTACAAGTAAAAGTGCCCATGCCAAGGATATATATGGATTGAAATGAGATATTACCAAATTGTTCCCCAAAATGTCTGCAACAATTTAAATTCCTGAAATACTGTTTGCAATATATCCATTATGTAACACTATCATTAATATAATATATGTTCAAATGTTTTAATTTCATCAATTTATTTGGGAGAAATTATATTTTATACAGCTTTTATAAAAATGCAAATTTGAGCACATTTTATAGAGATTTTGTATTTGTCTAAGTCTGTGAAATATCTGTTTGAAAGCCTTTGTCCATTGATCTACTGAGATTTTGATTTTTTTTCTTATTGAACCATGAGGAAAAATGTTGGAGTTAGGAATTACCACACTCTGACCAAAATATTAAATTTCTTTCCTGATATTCGTAATAGTACAAAAGAAATGTAAGGTAGCAGCTGGCAAGTGGTTTTGTCAAATCCTGTATTAGTCACTTACATTTGAGTTCTCAAATTATATTTTTTATGCATGTTTTCTGCAAACAAAGCAAACGCTAAAATTTTATTTTAGGAACCTAAGTAACATATTAAAAGTTTAGTCTGGTGATTTTCCTTGGGTTCCTTGATTAGTTTGCTAATATTGAGATTAATTTTCATATTCAGTAAGTGTCTCTGAAATTATCTTTTGGTTGAAATAACTCTTCACATGGAGAAAGCTCTGATAGTTAATCACCAGCCACAAACACGTGCAGGGCTTCTCACTCCAGAGGAGCACAAGCACTAGACCTTACCCGCCCACAATATGTGAGAGGATTAAAATCAGGGCAACCTGTCTATGCCCTTAGATTAACAACAACAACAAAATCCCACCATTTTTTCCCAGTATTAACAGTAAACCATAAAACGAAAGATTCTTTCCTGCCAACTTTTCCTTTATACCTTGAACATCAAGCTTTTTCTCCATAAAAAAATTAATCCTATTTCTGCATCCTCTCATGATTGCTTCTTGGTCTGTGTGTTGTCTGTATCCTTAGCCCCTCTTCTTGTAAAGACACCCGTCACATTAGATTAGAGCCCACCCATTTTACCTAATTTTGTCTTAATTACTTCTTTAAAAGCCCTATCTCCAAATACATTCACATTTTGAAGTATTAGGGGATAGGGCTTCAATATATGAATTTTGAGGGAATGCAAATCAGCTGTAACACCAGACAATCAGGCTTAGGCTTTTGACTTTCAGACCAACAATGGACCAAACCTGCCTTCATTTAGACATGGAGAGGCAAAGTACAATGAACAGTGTTCTTTAATCATGGAATTAAAGAATAAAGATGGAGGTGATGAGACTCAGGGCAATAATGAAGATATTCAATGTATTGCATTGGAAGGATTCAAATTCTCCTACACAATTGGTTTTAATAGGTTTGTGCAAACCTTCAACATTGTTTCCTTCTCTTTTTTTAGCCACAACACAAAGAAAACTTGAGGCTGGTTTAGCATTACTGAAATAGATTTTGTACCAGGCTTGGATTTATAAGAATAAACATGTAAAGTCTAGATAAACATTACAGTTGTTAGCGCATGCTAAAATATCATGCTGATTGTGAAAGATATGGTAGGACCAACAGTTTCTCCCTATGGCCCCTGAATGCCCTTGTCTCTGAGAGCTCTGTCATTCATCATCTGTTGTAGAGAAATTTGGTCCTTAACAGTTCTTCCACCCCTCTTGATAATACCCAAATTCCCAAATAATGACTACCAAGCCCTAACACCCAAATCCTCTCTCTTCCAAACACCATCCTTGGCCACCTCTTCTCCAAAACTTGCAGAACTTTGGCTGACCCAATCCTGCTAAAGCCCATAAAGGATTTCTTCTTCTTGCCCCAACTAGAACACTCTCATCACATCTTCAAATGAAAACTCTCATTGATTTTATTCTACAAAAGATTAACAATAAGTCAAGGCTTTTATTTAGAAGTTAACTTTTATAAAATCAAAGCATAGAATAGATGATATAAAATATAAAGTAATATGCAATGAGCATATGGCATCCCTTTATTTCATTAACAGCCAAACCTGATTTTGAAATAGACAATGACAATTTACAGTTTCTAGGTATAAACTACTATGCTCATTTGAGCTTCATTTTCAGATTAGAGATTATGTGGAGCTATCTTTCTGGAATATTCTGAAACAAGTCACTACATGAAAAGAAAGAGGTGTTGATTTATTTAAAAACAACAAACGAACAAACAAAAACATGTCTACCAAATGATCTCCTTATCTACAAGGTCATATTATGGAAATATTTGCACTTTGTGTCAAATTCTTCTTTCTTACATTTCCCGGAATAAGTTCCTTTGAGCTTTTTCTATCCTTAAAGGACTGATTATGATTTCTGGTTTTAACCTGACAAATAGAAATGGCAAGCAATAGGATATATTGGAGTACATGAGGAAGACATTTGGTGTAAACCTAATTCGGCCTGACTGTTTTTTTCCCAAAAGGGCCTGACCGTGACCACCAAGCATGCATTGTATATCTGCTTTAAACGTTTACTATGGCAAGAAACAAATGGCCTTAAGATAAAGGTGCAACTTCCCCCCACATTGGCATTTCCTTAAGGATAAGCATCTTTCCTTAGGCTAAGAACTGATTGCTGCACTCACCTTTGACCACCCAGCTCACCTGTGACCACTCAGCTCCAGACATCAGACCTGCCACCCTCCTGTGTTCACGGAGATGGCTGACCTACCTGCTGTGTCCATCAATTGCTGTGCCCACAGAGCAGTCTAGTGACTATTGTAAAAGGGACATTTCAATCCTATGTGAAACATCTTCTTTGGGGGTATATAACCACTCTGTGCACCCCACTTCTTCAGTGACCTTTCTTCCTTTGGGAAGAAAGGCCCCGGGCCATGGTCCTCACATTTTAGCTCAGAATAAATGCACCCAAATTTTCATTTATAGAGTGGTTATGGGTTATTTTCATCCTCAAGCCAATTGCTTTCAAGCTCTTCAATTTGACAGTGCCAAATACACCATTTGCAATTTGCCTCAAACTTAAATGTTGTAGGGGAGGAAGACAATTCCTCTACCCTCTAGGTCATTCTGGGTGGTCTACGAATGTTGACATGAGACAGAATAACAGGATAAAATCAAACAAAGCTTAATAACATGTATACACGAGAGCAACCTGGGAAAACTGAGCAACTGGCCAGAATGGCTAAAGCTGCCTCCTTAAATACCATTTTTAGCCAAAGACGAAGGAGGATGTTGGGGGAAGTGGTTTAGGGCTTCAAGGGGGAGGAAGGAAATTTATATGGAGATGGAAATGCAAATGGGTCAACTATAGACAATGTGGCCTGAGAGACTTATTTTACATTACATTACAGTTATCTTACGGTATTAGCTCATTTCTGGAACAGGCTCTTCTATTTTAAATTCTTTTAGGTAGTTAGGAGACAGCTCAAAGACTCTTTCAGAGTCTTTTGCCCTTAAAAATAATCAAGCCAAAGAGACACATTTTGAGGTGGCCAATTCTGATCCCCTACAATGTACATATGATTTGCATTATATCAGGATCTTTTTAAAATATAGATTTTAACTTTGCAATTTGAGGCATAGTCCAATTTTCTGTATTTCTAACAAGTTTCCAAGTGATGACAGTACTTCTGGACCACAGGCCATATTTTGAGTAATAAGGCCTTAGATTGCCAGATCTATTTAGCTCAGTTCCATACATCTGCTCCTGAATATTTTTATCCCAGAGATTCTAGTAGGAATCTCATAACCTGCCTCCTCACCACATTTTATTTTGCCCAGCCTTTTCCACCTCCCTGATATTTCCCATGTTTCCTATAGGCTTTCATGTCTCCCTCCTTTAACATCTACTGTTTATCTCTTATTTATATGACTCCCTTTCTTAGCAAACTGGGGATTTCCTAATCATTTGCCACCAAGAGAGTTAGTTATACTCACATGAACCCAATTCCATGGCAGGGGGGTGGCTTCCAGACACACCACCAAGCAATTCTTGGACACCAGCAGGGTGTCTGAGAAGTCAACTCAATTCAACTCAATTCTGACACCATCTACCCAAAGATAACATCAGATTCCACAGATTGAGCATATGTTCTACAAGACTACCCCCCCAACTCCTGTCCCCCACTTCAGACAGTTACAAGCCCAAGTTGTCACCTGTGCTTCTAACCAACTAGCTATAAATCAGAGGTTCCCACAACCCCCTCCTTAGCTCACAGAACTTGCAGAAACATTTTACTTACTAGATCACCAGTTTATTATAAAAGGGTATAACTCTGGAACAGCTAGATGGAAGAGAAGCTTAAGGCAGGGCATGGGGAAAGGGGCACAGAAGCTTCCATGCCCTCTCATGAAGTGCCAATGTCCCCACATCTCCAGGTATTCACCAACCTGGAAGCTGTCCAAACCCTAGCCTTTTGAATTTTATGGAGGCTTCATTGCATAGGTATGATTGATTAAATCACTGGTCATTGGCAATTGATTCAACCTCCTGTTCCACTCCCTTCCCCAGGAGGTCAGGGCATGGGGCTGAAAGTTCCAACCCTCTAATCAGGTTCCCTTGGCAACCAGCCACTACCCTTAGATGCAGCCCAAAGACACCTTATTAACATAAAAAAAGACACCCTTATGGCTTTCATCACTTAGTAAATTCCAAGGATTTTAAGAGCTCTGTGCCAGAAACAAGAGGAAGACTAAATATATATTTGTTGTCATAAATCACAATATCACACCACATCTGTGTTTCCATAGAATGTTATGCATTGTTTATATCATCTTCCATTATAGTAGGCAGTTCCTTGACCAGGCATATTTGAATTAATTGTCATATTCTCCAAATTTAGCAAAGCATCTTGGAGAAGTCAGGACAACATAAATGTTTACTAAATACAGGAGAAAATTGAAGAAAGAAATGGAAATGAAATTACAAAGATTAAAAAATGGAGTTTATTCTTTTCAAAGCTTATGCTACAAATACATGTTTTCAATCCTGTCTAAAGTATCTAACATTATTTTCACCTTGAATTGTCTATGTAATATGAGTCTCCATAGTTAGGTTCATACTGTGCTTCCACATTTCAGCTCTTTTCCTATTAGCTCAGAGAATGTTCAAGCTCTCTCGTGAAATGAGGATAGATGAATTAAGGGGATCCAAGGACTCTGATAACAGAGAAAAACAACAATTAAAGTTGATGGCGACAGTCAATCATTTTACGGTGGTCGTTCATCTTCTACAGTTTCAATACTTGTTCTGCTTTAGGAAATGTCAGAAATGTCTTCTGGAAAGATGGAGGATCCATAAGTCAAAGTGAAGAAAATAGGGTCAAATGCAGACTTTCCATATACCTTTAAAACCAAATGCCTCCTATACCACCACCAAGCTAAATCTGACTGTACCACCTATGCATCTAAACCCTATAATTTCACTCTATTTTGCCACCAGAGTTACTCCTTCTCGTCCCCAAAGTTACGACAGGCTGGTATCAAATCATTAAAATTGACATTTGAAAATAAGGTTAACTACAGAGCTGAGCACTTTATAGTTAACTTACTCTGCTCTTTCCAGGTCTGTTATCCCCTTGGACTTATGTTTAAAACACCTTGGCAAACCCTGTTTTTTGTTAACAAGAAAGTATCTTGAGAGAAAGCACCTGCAGAGTATAATGAATGAAACAATCCTTAAATGCATGCAAACACCCAATAGGCTTTGTTTCTCATGTCTGCTCAGGGGAAGCTATTAACCATTAACCGGCAAAGAAGTAGATTTAGACTTGTAAAATAGATACCACTAAGCGCCAGGTGTTTAGACTCTTGACTTGATGTCAATTTATTGTTCTCTCAAACTTCTCTGCTATTTACAACACCAAAACATATAGGTATGGACAGCACTGATTTAACTATAACCCTAACTGCATTCTCACAGAGTAAATGACACAAAAAGCTACACAATGACTCAAAAATTCCTATGCTGGTAAGAATAAAATATGCCTTTTTCAAAGCAAACATTTACTGGAAATATTTGTTATCAAAATCATGGAATTGCTTCTCACTAAACAGCAGGGCTGAGTATTGGAATGTGATCTTAGCTTCTAATATTGCATCATGTATTTTTGTCAAGTATTTTGTAGTGGAATTTGCATAATGAAATCATTTAAAATATACCATTTGATTAATTTTCAATAAAATTTTCATTTTTCAAATCTAACAATTCAAAAAGAGTTTATTGAGATTTTACCCCATTTTGTTATTTATGTTAAACATAGTGGAAAAAGAATGAAATCTGAAGCAATACATACTCAAATCTTGGCATACCCACTTACTCTTGGAGAACCTAGTTTTCATATTTGATTCCCATTTAACTCATCTATAAAATGGGACACATTATATACTAGATATTTATTAGGATTAATAAGATAATGTTTGTAAAATCTCTAGTAGAATGCTTGCTTTATGGAAATTCGATAAATGGTAGTAGTTACTACTGTTATTATTATAACCGTGGGCCCTCCAGGATCGGTTCAACTGACCCCATCTCTTATCAACAGAGTGATTAAGAATTACCTTTCAGAAAATCGGCAAAGTCGCATAGCCAGGGCATACACAAAAGAAGAAATTGTGATCTGAAATGACCACAGAACCAAAGATCCTCCTTCTCATGGAACTCAAGGCCTGGGACTCTACCAGACCTTGAAAGTCAGACTATTATCAGAATTGAGGCGTCCCTCATTCAGGAAGATCTGGTGTGAAAATTTCTTCTCCAACTCATCAAAAACATTTGGAACCCTATCATGAAAGCTTAGCAACTCATCATAAATGTTTAGAACCCTATCATAAATGTTTAAAACCTTACCATAAATGCTTGAAGCCTACCAGTCAAAACTTGTCCCACCAGCATTTCCACGTGCCTAACCTCTTAAATGTCCCCCCAAATTCTGAATCAGGGAGACAGATCTGAGGACACATGCCCTCTGTTCTCCCTGAGGATAGACCTCTCAGCATAAAGCTGATCTCTTGTCCCAAAGGCTCATGCTGTAATTAATTGGCTTGTTTATGTGCATTGGGCAAAGAACCCCAATTTTGTGAGGTACATTCTTTTTACTATTCAATAAACATATTTCCATTATTATTATTATAAATTTACAAGCATTGCACAAAGTCTTTGAGATACTTAGATCATCCCCATCAATGAATTTATATCCTGGCTCATTGATTCTTCAAAGTCATTACAGAACAGTAGTTAAAAGAATGGATGTTGTTATCAAGCATGTGTTTAAATTCTAGTTTCTCTACTTGTTAGTTCAACTTTTTAGTCTAATTTTCTCCACTGAATGTATTGTGATTTCCTCACAGGTTTTTGTTGTTGTATAAAGTTAGTTTGAAATTAAGAGACGTGAAAGATTTAATAGAGAACATGGCATAGCATTCCTTTTGCCTCTCTTTCCTATAGTAGTATATATTCTTAATTCACAAAATGGGAATAATGACATTTTATCATTTCTCTAGTATTGTCTTCATACTTCACTGTCTTTTCAGGTAGATCAAAAAGAGAGGCTAAGCTTTACTCTTCCTCTGGTGAGAGGTCTAGGTGCAGAAATACAAAATTTCCACAAATGTGACAAGGGGAGTGCTTGCTCACAGCAACGGGAACTCTTCATTCAAGTGACAGCTGAATGTTTTCCTGCCAAGGTCCCTGGGCAGAGATGATATACAAAGTTACTTCTGCTGTGGGAACTGGATTATCAGCTGGCAGTACCTTTTATATAGCTAACACAAGTTCTAAACACTTGAAAAATGCCACCCCCTTGGTTCACTGGAACCTTCTATCAAGCATGTCATTCTTGGACCCCTCTTCTGGTTCAAGGATCTTCTCTCTTTTCCCTTTTAAGCTTATTAGCTACAGTTCATTTACCCTTCTCCACAAAGGCCGTGCTCTCATCTCTTTTCTCTCATCTATCTCATTTTCAGTCAGGAAGAATTTAACATTAATCTAGAGTGTAATCACAGCTAATATGCAGCCAGTATGCTGATGGTATTAGATATTAGAATATCTAGTGTTCTTATTATTCGATATTAAAATACTGATGGTACTAGATGTTGATATGCAAATGTTACCACACAAATTGGGGTTTTCTTGCCCAATGAGCATAAAGAGTCAATTATTATGGCATCAGCTTTTGGGCAAAGAAAACAACTTTATTGTGAAATTGATCTGCAAAGAGACAGGAGGCATAAGCTCTCAGATCTGTCTCACCCATCCAGGGCTTGGGGCAAAATTTATGGGATGAAGGGCAGGGCAGTCTGACGTGTGGAGACAGATTATTGGAGGTAAGGAGAAGTGAGGTAATTGATGATCTGCGCTGGTGCAGTCAACCTTCGTGCTTCTTCATGGGATGCATGTTCACACAGTGCTGGTGGTAGTATGACCTAAGGGTGGAGTTTTCAGCTCCTTGATGTCAAAAGGGTCATTTATTGGGCATTTGTGCAGGTCCACTTGATGGGTTGGTGGTCTCAACCAGCATGACCTGAACAAAGCGGGACTCTCAAATCCTGAAAAATAATACTTAATTACTCTGTTGATAAGATGGGGTCAGTTGAACTGGTCCCTAGGCCCGTGGTTACACAAACATTTCCACACTTGTTGATATATAGACACTATCTCTAAGTACTACCTGCCTCTTCAGTTGCCTTGGAATTTTACCAGAAAGCCCCCAAGATTCCCATGGTCCTGAAACTAAATGATCAGTACGTGGCACAGTACAAGCTCCCCAGGGTTATACGCCAGTTCAGCGTTCAATATCTGTGATTGTTTATTTCATTTACTCTAGTTGGTATCAGTTTTTACTTTTATAGGGGGGGAAAATGAGGTGCAGAGAGGTTATAGAAGTTACAGAGCTTTCATCCTAAACTTGTCAGCCCTGTGTTCCTTTTCTTCATCCTACACCGTTGCTTGTTAGGCCTAAAGGATTAAGTATGGTCTAATTTAATACGGTATTCTTAACAATTTTGTGACTTGATTCACGATAAAGATATGAGATATATAAAAATCTTAGATACTATTTTAAGTATTGTGACATTTTTATGCAATTGCTTTTAGTTCAGCAGACAGTAAAAGAAACTTTAGCATAATGAACAAAATCATTAATGTTAAAAGTAATGCTCTACATGTTGAAACTAAAAAGTACCA
The DNA here is from genome assembly GCF_041296235.1 of Equus asinus. Taxonomy (NCBI): domain Eukaryota; kingdom Metazoa; phylum Chordata; class Mammalia; order Perissodactyla; family Equidae; genus Equus; species Equus asinus. The sequence goes on from NC_091799.1 coordinate 86,088,473, forward strand.
AGGTCTCTTGATAGAGAAAGGAGTCATTGGAAGAGTTTGATGTTATTCCCTAGGAAACATTGTGTTTCAGACAGGTACATTGTTTTTCAGTAAGGGACAGATGCAATAACTTAAAAAAAGAAAAAAGAAAGAAAAAACCTTAGCAAACATTTACAAAAGAACACATTCAGAGTATTTTTGAATAATTTCATTAACAGTTTCCACTAAACTTATATTATTTAATAAGCAGCATTGTGTGTGTGTGTATGTATGCAGAGAACAAGAGAGAGAGATTTAAATATAGATCAAAATTTAAACTGGGGCCAGCCCAGTGGCCGAGTGGTTAAGTTCAGATACTTCACTTCATTGGTCCAGGGTTTCGCCGGTTCCAATCCTGGCTGCAGACCTAGTCACCACTCATCAAGCCATGCTGAGGTGGCACCCCACATAGTAGAACTAGAGGAACCTACAACTAGAATGTACAACTATGTACTGGGCAGTTTGGGGAGAAGACGAAGAAGGGGAAAAAAAGAAGACTGGCAACAGATGTCAGCTCAGGTGCCAATCTTTCGAAAAAAAATTTAAATTGTATGTGAATTTATATTATCTACTGCTTTAAAAAATTTTGATAAGCATCACCCTGGGAATAACATACAAATGGAATTCCCAGCCATGCGAGGAGGGCTCTACTCAGAAAAGTAATTGCCTTTACTCTTCTCCTGAAGAAGCTGGCAATTTAACCTGAAGAAAGGCAAATCGTGCCCTAGAATATGCTGTACTACTGCTTTTTTTTTTTTTTTTCTGCTTTATCTCCCCAACCCCAACCCTCGTACACAGTTGTATATCTTAGTTGCAGGTCCTTCTAGTTGTGGGATGTGGGACACCGCCTCATCGTGGCCTGACGAGCGGTGTCATGTCCACGCCCAGGATCCAAACCCTGGGCTGCCGCAGCAGAGCCCGCGAACTTAACCACTCGACCACGGAGCCGGCCCCTGTACTACTTTTTATAACCTCAAAGAAGATATTGTTGCTGCGTCAAGAAGAATCTGAATGCGCTTATCCTGGTGCATGTGGTTTATCGATTCTTCTTTACTCCTAAGCAATTACTGAAGCAGATCACATAGTCTGGGTTTCCTCCTCAGATCTGTCCACTGCTTCCCAGTTCCTTCACACTGTATTTCTCTTTATTGTGTTGTTCTATATTCAACATCTCAAAACTCTGATTTTCAAGCCTTCCTGACTCTCACCTCTCCTGTTTCCCTTTGCTTCTCTTTCTTCGTGAAATTACTAAAAACTTGAACCTTTGGGTGCTTATTAGCTTTTGTCTGGCTACAGTTACACTAACAAGTTGAATTTTTATGAGTTGTAGGTAAAATGGTGCCCTTACTAATTCTCTGAGCTCTTTTAACTACGTTTGCCGCATTCACTCTGCCACATATATCAGTTTGATCAGATGTTACGCGAACACTAAAAAAAATAACTTTGGCAGTTATGGAAACTTGTTTGAAACTAGAAAAACAGATTATAGCTTTGAGAATAAGAAGTCATCTACCCCAGAGAGAAACTAGGAATGGAGTCTGAAGGCCCTTAAATCTCAAATCATCAACTGTAGCTTTGGTTAATGTTATGGACTGAATTGTGCCCCTGCCCCCAAATTCATATGTTAAAATCCTAACCCTCAGGACCTAAGAATGTGACTGTATTTGGAGACAGAGTCTTTAAAGAGGTAAATAAGTTAAAATGAGGTTGTTAAGGTGGGCCCTAATCCAATATGACTGGTGACATTTTAAGAAGTGATTAGGACACAGACACCCACAGAGGGAACGCCATGGGAAGACACCAGGAGAAGATAGCCGTCTGCTATTGTCTGAAAGTGTCATCCCCAAATTCACATTTGGAATCCTAATGCCCAATATTATGGTGTTAGACAGTGGGGTCTTTGGGAGGTGATTAGATTATGCGGTTGGAGCCCTCATGAACGAGATTAGTGCTCTTATAAGAGAGATCCTATCGAACTCCCTAGCTTCTTCTGCCATGTGAGGATGCGAGAAGTCTTCAACCTGGAAGAAGGCCCTCAACCAACCATACTGCCACCCTAATCTTAGGTTTCCAGCCTCCACAACAATGAGCAATAAATTTCTGTTGTTTATAAGCCACTCAGTCTGTGGTACTTTGCTAAAGCAACTCAAGCAGACTAAGACTCTGTGGGGGAGGAGAAAAAGTTTTCCTTGACCTTGTTAGGGTCCCTGGCTGGATCTGAGAATTAAACTGAGAGAAAGATTAACAGGAGAAAAGCATACAAATTTATTTAATATAAGTCTTCTGTGACACAAGAGCCTCCCTAGGGAAATGAAGACCTGAAGAAGCAATTAGACCTGAGTATTTTTTATGTTTATCTTTTTTTTCTTTCGCTGAGGAAGATTCACCCTGAACTAACATGTGTGCCAATTTTCCTATATTTTGTATGTGAGTTGTCACCACAGCGTGGCCACTAACAAGTGTTGTAGGTCCACACCCAGAACCGAACCCAGGCCGCTGAAGCAGAGTGCACTGAACTTAACCACTAGGCCATGGGGCCAGCCCCCTAGACCTCAGTAATTTTATGCTAGGTTTGTGAAGAATGGACAACATGAAGGAATATGATAAAGAGTATGAAGTAAGTGTAATAAACTGGGGGAAGCTTGGCAAAGCTTGTTTATTCGGATTCTTCTCAGCATCTCTTCCTCTTTGGACATAGGGATGCTCTTGTCCTCCAGGTATAGGGAGGGCATCTGTCACATGAGGGTTTTATGACCTGTTGCAGGGGAGAAGGGAAGGGGAAGTTCTGAGTGACCTTCCAGTTTCCACTTTTTGTCAGTCTCTTTCAGCTCAAAATATTCAAGGTGCCGTATTTTGGGGTAGCGTGTCCTGAGCCCCATCAACACCACCTACAAGCCAAGGAGAAAGGTCTCAGAAGAAATAACCCTGCTGATACCATGATCTCAGACTTCTAGCCTCCAGAATTGTAAGAAAACACATTTCTGTTGTTTGAGCCACCCAGTAGGTGCTTTGTTATGGCAGCCTGAACAAACTAGTATAGTTAACAAGTGAGGAGTCTGGCTTTGGGACAAAAACTTGTATAGGCTTTTTAGGCCCAGCCATAAGCAATTACAGAGGCTTTACCTGCCAAGCCTCATGGAGAAAGCTCCCCACACACTAGACATTGTCCTCAGCCAGTGCGCTGTTGTCACTGAAGGGAGTTGAGGTGAAAGAATCAGGCCCCACCCCAGTCAGCTGCATTCTTATGCAAACCTGCATTCCTAGCCCAGTGCCTCCAAGTGGAGCCCTCTTTGTCAGGGTCTCCCAATGGAGGCCTTCCTGAGGCACCTCTGCCAATACCTCCTTATGACGGAAGATGGGAAAACTTGAAGATACTGTAGTCCATCTCAGTACTCAGTACTTTTAGACTTCTGGTCCTTTCCCCTAGTCCTTCCCCAGCTCCTGTGGTCAATAGTATGGCAGCAGCATTTTGTTCAGAGAATTGTTGGCAGTGAGGCAATTCCCTCTGTCTGTGCTGATGCATCTGACCTTTGCTTGGTACCAATCTGTGGTAAAAATGGAGAATTATGGCAGTTGACATCTTTTCAGGTTTAGTCTCTTGCTTATGCTATTGCAATAAGTGGTTAAAGGTTTAACTATTACTTTAATTTTGGTTTCTTGTCTTAATTGACTCCTCTGACAGTGACAGCTCAGCTCACCCCAGCTCAGCTTAGCTCTTGACAGTAAGAAGTTGGATATAAGAGGTATGCGGCTCAACTTTAGGCCTAGTTCACATCCTTGCCACCAATGATGAGTCTCAATTTGGAAGAAGAATTGAACGAGTGTCTTACTCTCCTATCCCATAAGTGGTTGCTTCATTCTGAGGCAGTTGCCTTAAAAGTTGAGTCAAATTTAGTGATTATTCCTGGTTGAAAGTAATAAATGCAACTCTGGCTGATATTTCAGTTGATTAAGCATTCTATTGTTTGTTAAAGGATTTTAGGAAGCTTACAAAACCGTAGCCAGTCCTGGTGGTCTAGCGATTAAGGTTCAGTGCTCTCACCTCTGTGGCTGGATTAGTTTCTGGGTCAGGGAACTAATCTGTCAGTTGCAATACTATGGTGGCTGTGTGTTGCTGTGGTGCTGAAAACTATGCCAATGGTATTTCAAATACCAGCAGGGTCACCCAGGATGGACAAGTTTCAGTAGGGCTTCCAGAATAGGGCAGACTAAGAAGGCGGCCCTGGCCACCCATTTCCAAAAAATTGGCCATGAAAACCCAATGAAAATCAGCAAAGCATTGTTTGATATAGTGCTGGAAGGTGAGAGGATGGCACAAAAAGACTGGGCAGGGTTCCACTCTGCTGTACATGTGGTCATTAGGAGTTGAAATTATATTTTTCTAATAAGGCAGAAATTGCATCTATTGCAACTATTTGTTGAAAAAACTCTAGAGGCTAATCTAAAAAACAGGGAGGTACACATTTATATTTTTGAAATAATTTTAGAGAAATGAGAGTACAAAAAGCTTAGTAAAGTATTGGCCTGGAGTAAACAATTTCCAATTGAATTAATTTATCTGATAATATTCATTATCAACATGAACAACTGGGATTTGGAAGGTCTTTATTTTTCATTTTCCAGAGCAAACACTTCAGTTAAAGTACAGAGCAAAGAGATCTTAGATCCAAGTGCTCCATTTTAAAGATAAAGTGACAAGTATACTTTACTACGTTCTTTAATATAGTCAGAACTAAAACTATAACCACAGTGTATATACACCAACATACAAAGGACCACAATAAATTACTGTGTTGTAAAGTTGAAAGGGATAGCTCACAGTTCAATACTTCATGAATGGAATTCTTGCGTCTAGAACTAAAATAAGTATAGAACTACATGCATAATTACAGATGACTTTAACTAAAGAAACAAAGATATTAATATTTTATGAAAAGGTAATTAGATAACTTATTTCTACATATCATCTACTAGGTTTTAGTGATGATCTCACTATGTAAGAAAGCTGCTATTGCTATGCAGTGTTTAGACCAGTTGGATTATATGTTTTCCTTGTTTTGTTCTCATGGAAAGAGGTAGTCCCAGGTGATTTAAAGAAAGGTCTGACAACTTGAAAGTGCCAGAGATAATAAATCGTTCAAAGATTATCATGAGATGATTGCTAATGTAAAATTAAGGTACCATGCAATGATTCTTGTTTAAAGAATTTTTAATATTAAAAAAAGGAAACAACGTAGGAAGTAAGAAGAGGAAGGAAAGAGAGGAAGGGAAAGAGGGAGGGAGGGAATAGAGAAAGAATGAAAGATAGGGTGGGAGAGGGGGATGGAGGGAGGAAAGAAAAAAAGAAGGAAAAATGAGGGAGGGAGCGTACTTCTTGCCATGGACTTAAATGTGTGTCCCCACAGTTTTCATATTGAAGCCCTAATCCCAATGTGATGCTATTTGGTGTTTGAAGACAGAGCCTACAGAGATAATTCAGTTTAGATGAGGTGACAATCGTGGGTCTCTCATGATGGGATTAATGCCCTTACAAGATGAGACACCAGAGAGTTTTCTCTCTCTTTCTCTCTCTGCCACGTGAGGACACAGCCCAAAGGCAGCCATCCACAAGCCAGAAAATGTCTCACCAGAACCTGACCATGCTGCATCTTGATCTCAGATTCACAGCCACCAAATTGTGAGAAAATAAATTTCTACTGCTTAGACACCAGTCTATCATATTTTGCAATGGCAGTCAAAGATGACTAAGACACTTCCGAAATAGGGATTTAAGTGTCCAAAATATTAACTGAATATTGAGGCACTGGATTTAAAAAACTACTTTTTTTCCTTTATTTCTTAAATAATGAACACGATAATAATAACATACAATAAAAATAGGCCTCAAATCATTCCTCCAAAACTCATTTTAAAATGCTTAATATAGAAAAATAATAATGAATTTCAACAAAATTGAGTAATTAAAGTTAATAGGCATAAAGAAAATGCATAATATCTGCAGACAGAATTGAGATGAGGATTTGATGTAGAGAAAGCAGAAATATATTCTTTACAGTGTTTGAATTGCAAATACATTCATCTCATGTAAAAATGTTTACTTGTTCTCACCACTCCTAATCATAAATGAACCAAAAATCTTTGCCTGCATATTTAAGAAGAAAAAATAAATAAAATTAAGAAGAAAAGAGAACATTTTCAGTATTCACAGATAATTAATTTGAACATAGAAAATTTAAAACAAATCTATAGATAAGATTAGCAGAATTTTTAAATGACAGATATAGAATTATACAATAATAAAATCCATATTCTCACCAAATGAATATGGAACACTTACTAAAATTAACCATATACTGCTAAAGTGTTTTTTATCTTTAAATTTGAACACATGCCCTAAGACCCACAAATAATTCTACTTTGAGATTATATATACTCTTTGAGTATGCCTATGTATGTGTTTATGTTCACTGGAACCTGAAAAAATATATACAATTGCAATGTGTGTATGTTTATAACAAAGTTTATAGCAATATTATTCATAATAACATATAATAAATTCAAGCTAGAAACTGAAATGTCCAGCAGTAATAGAATGAACAAAGAAAATGTGCTGTATTTATAAAATTAAATAGAATATAGCTATTGAATTAATAACACGTAGGCTCATGGAACACCCAGTATGACTCTGGAATATATACTGTTCTGCAGAAGAAGCCGGATAGAAAATAATATGTACTATACTATATTTTATGAAGTTCACAAACAGGATAAAGATTGTTCAAAGGGGTTCTCAAGAGAAGCAAATAAGTGATTCCCATGGTGTCAGCTGTCAAATAAAAACGGCAAGCAATGGGATATATTGGAGAATATGAGGAAGCCATTTGATATAAACCTAATTCGGCCTGACCTTGTCTTTTCCAAAAGGGCCTGACTGGGGCGGTTGAGCATGCATTGTATATCTGCTTTAGATTTGCTCTCTGGCAAGAACAAAGGCCCTTCAGGTAAAGGTGCAACTTCCCTCCCCCTCCCAACGTTGGAGTCTCCTTAAGGATTAAATATCTTTCCTTAGGCTAGAAGCTGATTGCTGCGCTCACCTGTGACAGCCCAGCTGGAAACAATAGACTTGCCTCCTGCTACGCCCACCAAGATAGCAGACCCACTACCTGCTGTGTCCATCAAGTGCTGTGCCGACAGGGCAATCTTGTGACTGTTGTGGGAGGGACATTTCAATCAAATGTGAAACACCCTCTTTGAGGGTATATAACCGCCCTATGTACCCCCACTTCTTTGGAGTGCTCTGTTCCTTTGTGGAAAGACTCTCCCGGGTTATAATCCTCAGATTTCAGCTCAGAATAAACTCACCCAAATTTTCATTTACAGATTGGTTATGGATTATTTTCGTCGACACAGGAAAGCAGATACTTGTGGTAAATAAGAATTTGCGATTCAAAAAGGGTATTCAGGGGGATTCTGGGATGTTTACAAAACTCTACTTGTGCTGAATTTTGCTCACATTTGCAATCTTTCCTCATTTATTAAGCTTGATAGTTATGTTTTACGTACTTTTGCAAATAAGTTATATTGCAGAAGAAAAACAATTTTGAACAAGCTGAAATCAGACTATGTGTTTCATAATTAGCCCAGTCCAAATTTTATTGGTGCAAATACATTACATTGAGTGTGATAGATTGCTACATGCTTGGTCTCCAATGAGTCACACTTCTCAGTATTCATGCTTTTGTGTACTCACTTCCTATATTCACCCTGGACTCGGCCATGTGATGTGTTTTAACAAATGGTATATCAATAAATGTTACAGAAAAAGAGGCTTGATAAACACTTGTCCATTAGGTCTTGTCTTCTTGGAATGTTGTCACCAGTATGTAAGAAATTTGGCTAATGCGCTGGAGAAGCTACAGAGATGAGTACTAAGGTACCCCAGCCAATAGCCCCAGCTCACTTCCAGACAAGGAAATGAGGCCATCTTGGCACATTCAGCCCCAACTGATTTGCCAGATGGCTGCAGCCACATGAGTGTTCTCAGGTAAGCCCAGCAGAAGACCCACCAACTGAACTTAGCCTAAACGGTACAGTCATGAGCAAACTAAATTGATGTTTTAATCCACTAAATTTTAGGAGAGTTGTTTATATAGTAATAAATAATTCACCATGCAAATAATTTTCAATACTTTATCAACCTTTGAGCAGAAATTGACTTTCAAATTAATATTTAATCCAAATTATATTAGAAAATAAGTTTTATGTACATTAGAAAAACTGTAAGCTTGTCAGAATTATTTCCTGTATCAGTAGTACTCAAACTTGGCTGCTGATTTGTGTCACCTATGGAAATTTTAAAGTTATTAATATCTCTTCCTTTCTCTAGAGATTCTGATTTAAATGTCTGGAGGGTGGAGAAGCAGCGAGTTTATCTCTATCTATCATCTGTCTATCTACCTATCAATCTATCTATCTATCATCTATATTGAACTTAGGCAATTCTAATGTAAAGATGAATATTGAGATATTGATGAATAACAGAAATAATCTATTAAATTCTAATGTATCCAAAAATAGAACATTATTACAATGGAGTATGGATAACAAGCAATGGAACAGCATAAGGAGAGGTCAGACTAATTAAAATATCATATCTAATGATCTTGACATTCTGAATGACTGCATGTAATTCTCATTTGCCTAGATTTGTTTACGTGACACGTTTTTCCTCAAAGGGGCATTTTGAAACTGAGTGCCATGGAGACTTTTAAATAACATTTTTACTCTAAATAACAAAATGGCTTTTATGCCTCCTAAACATTGGTGGAAAGAATTCTATTCAAGAAGCCAATCATAAAGGTGATTGTTGTTGGGTCAGGTATGCTGGCATCAATCACGACAGTGTTAATATGCAAAACAGTTGAATTATGAGGAAAAAAAGCTTGAGAGAGACCTCAATGTCAAGTCAGAAAAATCATTTTTTCAATTACCATTGCTTATACGATTAATAAGAAAATCTAGGATCAGAAACTGAACGTAGTGTGAACCAGAATAGAAATGGAAAACAGCAACGAAAAACAGTGCATCATAACTTTCTTAAGCAAAATTAGAATGTTTACCACTCACTTTTTGTGACTTGAGGTTCATGGATGGGTCAGACTGACATAAGGCCATAGAGGTGTGGCACATGTTTTGAGTCCTTGCTAACCAAAGTGTGGCCCATGGACCAGCAGTACTGGCATAACCTGGGACCTTATTAAGAATGTAGAATCCTGGGAACTAACCAAGATTTATCAGGCGAAGACCTACATTTTTCAAGATCGGCAGGAAATTCATATTCCTATTAAGTTTGACAAACAATACTTTAGGTGATGTATTAATTTCCTGTTGCAGAGGTAAACTATTGCCACAAACTTAATGGCTTATGAACAACACAAATTGATCATCTTAGAATTGTGTAGGTTAGAAGTCAGACATGGGTTTCACTGAGTTAAAATCAAGGTATCAAGAGGACCGTGTTCCTTTCTGGAGGCTCTAAGAGAAAGTTAGTTTCTTTGCGTCTTGTAGCATCCAGATGTCACCCACATTTCCCCACCCTTGGCCCTTTTCTTCCATCTTCAAAGCTGGCAACACTGGATTTCTCTGACTTCTTCCACCATCGTATGTCTCTTTCACCACAGTTGGCAAAGAATTTCTGATTGTTAGGACTCATGTAGTTAGATTGGACCCACCTGGATACTTCACATTTTGAGACTTCTTACCATAATCAGATCTGCAATGTCCCCTTTCGCATGTAACAGTCTTTGTGGATTAGGATGTGGACATTTTTAGGGACCATTATTCTGCCTACTATGGAAGTTTTAACAAGGCAAGGTAGAGTTTCTCCGTGTATACCAAGTGAAAGTTGGCTCTGATTTTCTTACATTGGAAACCTAACCTCCACTATGTTTTTGCTGTTATTGTTGTTGCTTTTTGTTTGTTTTCGTTCACTGCTGAGTATTTTAGGAACAGTCATTCTGTTACAGTATGGGCTCTAGAGCCTTATGTTTCAGCCCTGAGGACTGAAGATAAACTATATTGATTATCCTGTACGTTATTTGCAGCCACAAGGGCTCTGACTTTATCAGAATGGAGCTTAGCTTTTAGTTTGAATTATTCCCTATCAGCCTTCGCAAAATATCCTATATTTATATAAAGTAGTTTTCTAAGACTGTATGTTACCCCTTAGTGGTAACATTTTCTTGAGAAATATGTACAATACTGAAGTTGCTTACCTATCATTCCCCCTTGATAGTATAAAATAACCTCATAGTTTGTAGGGAGAATTGCTTCAGAGTAGATAAGGAAGCTATTTCTTATTAAAGTTTGGATGGCCCAAGTGAAACTATGTTCATTATAGAGAAAGCCATTCAACTTATGGTAATGGAAAACTTAAAAAATTAGGATATTAACCATATTTAGAAATTGGCAAATTTAGGAATATCTGATTATCTTTGATAACATTTAATGGTTTTCCAATTCAAGGAAGCAATTAATTATACATTCTACTAGATATAACTTGGCTCAGAATCTATAATATATGGCTCTCAAAAATAAATTACTTGATAACGACCCATCTGAGTTATTGTGCATAATTAATAATTTCTTGGAAAACTTAGATTCAGAACACTTGTGCAGGTTGGTCTGTGGAGTACAGCAGCACTATGCATGGCATTCACATTCTATGAAATTATCAAGACGTGTTAAAAATGAATAAAAATAAACTGTTTTGAGAACATTCTTAGTATGTTATTATCTCTACCATCATACAAAGCAAAAGCCTTGAAATAATACGTGAGAAATTTTCTGAACACTCTTTAGTGTTCACTGCTCTGTTGTCCTTGTGCTCCCTTTGCTCCCTCAAACTCTCCTAGCCTGGCTCTCTGTTACCCTGTCCCTCTTGGCTATATCTAGCCTGACTTCCTCCAGGCTTCTGGAAGCATTATTTCTTTTTGCTTTGTTTTGTTTTGTGGTGAGGAAGATTGACCCTGAGCTAACATCTGTGCCAGTCTTCCTCTATTTTGCATTTAAGTTGCTGCCACAGCATGGTTTGATGAGTGGTGTAGGTCTGTGCCTGGGATCCAAACCTGCCAACCCAGGCTGCTGAAGCAGAATGCGCTGAACTTAACCACTGTGCCACTGGGCCAGCTCCACTTTATTACTTTTTTATTCTGTAGTAGTGCTCTACCTTTGTATAGTAAATCAATTTAATTTAGTTCATATTCTTATAATTTTCTTATGAATCCTTGAACTCATTCAAACCAGCAATGCCTTGAAACAAGGGGGCAAATTCAAAATCATTTATAATAAATGAGAGGTTGTACAAAGGCTGGGATTAACATGCTGATGTTTTTCTTTCTTTCACATGTGGCCTTGCACGCTTACTAACAATAATTCTACCCCTTCCTCCCCTTTATAAAAGATTCCACAAAGAAATGAAGAGAATGACAGTGACATGAATGTTACCTATTTTAACATTGTAAATCTGTTGCCTTTTAGTACCTTACTAATATATTATTCTCAGTATACATTAATTCTGGTCTTCCCTACATTGGGAAGTTATTACTACTATACTGCAGATAAAAATCACAAAATAATTAATCAATAGTTGAAACCAAAAAACAGCCAGACATGTTAAAGGATAGCATGAATAGTCAAACTGCCCTCAAGTATGTTTGGAAAGTGGATTGCCCCGTATTCCCACAGTTACATTAGTGTGGTTGATACAACTTTCCAATTCTATGAAGATCTATATACTTATAAGCTTATTCAAAAAATCAGAAATAGACCTGCGACTAGTATATACAACTATGTACCAGGGGAGATTTGGGGGAGATAAGGCAGAAAAAAAAAAAAAAAAGATTGGCAACAGTTGTTAGCTCAGGTGCCAATCTTAAACAAACAAACAAAAAAATCATAAATAAATATCAGGATGCACAGTTACTGAAGTCTCTAGCATTCTCTGTGTAGGTGATACCTGTTTAGTAGGTCTGACCAGCAACACTTCTCTTAGAAATGCTTATTTTACACATAAAGTTTTCTGTTTCCACTATATGAGCCAGTCCTCTGGCTGTTAACTGATAAAAAAGGAAGGACGATGGCTACAAACTAGGCTAACCAGATGATCTCTCTCTAGACTTAAAAATAAGATCCAGAAAGAGGATCTGCACATGACTGAAACTATGGGAAGTATGGGATGCTCCTGTTCTATCACAGATCGGAAGAGTCTTGAAAACATTTTAAATCCTTGTGCGGGCTCTCTACTGAAAGCAGACCATCATCTTCAGTTTTGGGACTGGAGAGAAATAAATTCCCAACTTTGAGTTAGTTTTTTTAATCACGTCTTAACGAATTTAGTAGGCCAGACCAGCATTCTTTCTTCTTTCTAATTATGAGTATTGATATTTCAGTAAGTAATCTGAGGATTCTAATGAATTCTTGGCGTAAGGTATATCTATATATTCACAGAAGGCTCAGCATTCGGGTTATCAGCCACGACACTCACTTGGGAGAACCATGTTTTTCTATACCCAATCTTTTGTACAGCTGCAATATTAATGCAGAAGCAACCAAAAAGACCTTTGTACTTGAGAGGCTAGATTTTAAGTTTTCTGAGTACTAGAACAGTGCATAAAAAGTAGTAGTCTAAATAAATAGTCTTAATAAATATTTAAATGAGTAATTAAATAAATGAGGGACCAAAGGAAATTAGGGAACATAGAATTTGGGGTATCCAAGAGGGCTGCTAATATGTATTTTCTCTGCCTAGGTTCTGAATAAATTATTAAGAAAAACAAAGCTATGTTCAGTCTAAAATATCTTTATGACTGACAGAAGGTAAGATGAAGAGCATGGATGTGAGTTTTTGTCAAATAGGTTTACCTGGGAAATCTTAGCCACTCAGTCCAGACAGTGTAGAAACAGAAAAAGTAAGTTTGATGTCGTGAAGTAACACAAGAAAGTTTGTACTAACTATGAGCAGGCCTCATTCCAAGGGGATGAGAGCCCCAGTGAACTGAGCAAGGCCCTAATGTTGCCAAATCTGTGATTCAGGTAAGGCATTCCATCATCCAAGACTTGAATGAGCCGGAAGTCTGAGTGAGTAAAGGGAAGAAAAGGTGAAAGAACTACACTGCTGGAATTCTCCGTCCTAGGAATGAAACTTCAGAAAAGGGCAAGAGGTATTTTTTCCCTTTTTGTGCACATTCAGAGCAGAGTGTTTGAATAAGGCCAGCAGTCCATGTGCTCTGTTGCCTAGATGCTCTTCAAAGCCCTAGGACCTATGAGATTTTCAAAATGTGATGTGAAGTATCAGTTGCTCATGAAAATCTCCAGTTCCTGAATTCATGAGAGATGGGGCCCCTCAGGATGTGTTCATTAAAGTCTATCTCTAACCACACAGCTTTATCCAAACTACAATCTGAACCAATTTAATCAGACTTTCCACAGATTTGTACGATATCCCAGACTCTCCAGTGCAATGGAGCTAGAGATACACGTGGCTAGGCTAAGTTCAACTGACAACCGTAATGCTTTGAGGATTTAGAAAAGCTGAAGTCCTGGGCCTACCCGTCTTCCATCGTCATTGCCAGCATTCTATGATGTCGATGATGTCTTGCAGTGAATCCATGCAACCACAAATATATATGGTGCATAATTTTGACAGCATAAAATGTTCTAGATTCTGGAGAATAAACTGAAAAAGATAAAACTCCTACTATTAAAAATTTTATTTTAGGGAATGAGAAAGAAACTTAATAAGAAAAATAAATACAATTGTTAGTTTTAAGCAAGAAGGAAAAAAATAAGGAAAGGAAAATATCAGTGTAAGATTCAAGTTTAAATATTTTGGACAGATTGGACCATGCAGGTATCCAGGGAAAGAATTTTCCAGGTAGCAGAAATAGCCAGTAAAAAGTTGCTATTGTTGTACATGAGCAAAAGTGAGGCCATCTTGTTATGCTAAATGGCCCCTGCCCATCCTCTATGTGACTATTAGCTGCTCTGCAAGTACTTCAAAAAAATTCATGTGATCTCCTGTTTTTGTGGTCTCTCCTAACGTATGTACTCCCCAATCACTTGATAAATTAAAACTTTGTTCTACGAGTTTCTCTCCAGGAGCAGATTGACCACAGGAGGGAAACACACCTACAAGGTATTCATCATGGCTGACAGAAGAATAGAACAATGTGATGACTGGAGCCCGTCACACCTGGAAACCAGCATCCCTGGACCCCCTCCTCACTGCCCATTTTCCCTGTGTATCTGCCTCAAGGTTCTGTAATCCTGGAAGATGGGTTTTTGGGACATTAGTCACAAGCCTTCCAATTTGCCAGCTAATCTAATTCAACTTCCTTTCTCGATCTCTAATTTGTTGTGATTAATTGGCTCAGATCGTGGTGAGAATAGCGAACCCATTGCTGGGTATCATGGTGAGTGTTTCCTGATGGGCTAATAGGGTTTCTCAACCTCTGTTTTTTTTTTTAAGATTGGCACCTGAGCTAACATCTGTTGCCAATCTTTTTTTTTTCTCCCTCCTTCTTCTTCTTCTCCCCAAAGCCCCCCAGTACATAGTTGTATATTCTAGTCGTAGGTCCTTCTAGTTGTGCACAACCCTTTTGTTTCGTTAGCTCCCTGCTAAGGAGCTTTTTCAGACAATTATTTTTTCCTAATAATTCTTTGAAAGGAAATTTTCATACTACCTATATACTATAAACCTTTTTATGTACTATATGTATATCTGTGATTTGTTAATAAAAAGGACGAGAGTTTTCACCACTCCTCCACACCAAGAACCTGTTACAGCCCTCCTGTTGAGAATGCATTGACCAGAGAATCAACAAGGAAAACAGGGTCCCTGGGATGGAATGAGACAGAGGGAGATTAGAGGACAAGGTTAATGAGGTAACACGGGGCCATGTCTGACCTTGTATACCTTTGTAAGAATATTGGATTTTACATTGAGTGAGACAAATATGCTCAATGTTTTAAAAAGGATGTGGAAGAGCAACTTGAAAGCTTCACCAAAACTGGCACATGTTCGATCTGTCTTCTATTTCCATCTCAATGACAATTGTCATTTCAAAAGTGACACCTTGTGATCTCCCCATAAATTCTTAAGACATAATATCCAAAGAACTTTCAGATGAGCCAAACCAAATTAATTTCTTATGTGAAAACTGGCATATTTGGGGGGTTTAGGATCATCATTAAAGTCTGATAATTTCCTGAAGAGGTTGAGCCGAGTGTCATGTCATTATGTTGTTTTTGTTATTGTGTAGAATTAAAGTTTAAATGTAACCCCTATAAATCATAAACACTTAAAATCAAGCCCTAATCAAGGGACAAGAAAGTATATTTTTTTCCATGGAGTTTGGGATGGATTATTTTAGAAAAATTATTTATTCTACCACAGACATATAAAACTTGCTTTTTTCCTTTAGAAAATTATTATCACCAAACGACTAATAAGGAAGGGATTTCTACTAATGCATGGGCCATTCATAATAAGGTTTTAGTTGTCATCCATGTCAGTGTTTCCAAGTGTCACATTTATCATCGGAGTCATGGGGGTGATTTAAATAATAAGTCCTCTTCATCTCAGACCTATAATCAGAATTTTTCACATGTGTCCCTGGAATCTTTAACAAGATCACTGAATAATTATTTTATGCCCCTAATTTTGATTATCAGTGTTCCAAGTGACGAAATAGAACATGAACTCATGTTTGGGCAGGAAAATAGAGAAAAAGGAAAACATTTCCTTTTAAATTGTCTAGGTCACCAAATTTAAGGTTTGGTTGGATCTGAATGAGTAAAAAGTAGGGATCATAGGTTAACTACCAGGTTCTGGACAAACTAGGTAGATAATTGATAGTAGTAATTGCAAAGGAAAGAAATACAAGAGGATCTTGAAACAAAATGAATGAAGCTATTTGATTCTCCTTTAAGTTAGATGTTTGTTCAAGTAAGCCAGTCGTTATAAGAAACTCGAAATCTCTGTGTCTTAACACAGTAGAATAGTTCCTGCTAGTTCAAAGATAGTCCAGTGTTCAACAAGTAGCATTCTACCTATGCTGACCAACCTCCTACCGTCTATTGGTCAGAGCTCAACCATAGTACCATGACTGGTACGAATGATACTGAGATATATAGTCTGGAAATGTGAACCAAGATAAGAGACTAACATGTAAGTAACGAACCAAAAGGATGAAGACTGAAAAATTCATCTTTTATTTAGAAATAAGGAGGTCATTAATGACTTTAAGAAAGCAGTTCATATAAAATGGAAAAGTAGAAGCCAGGACATGGTTTTGGAAAACAAGAGGTTGAGGCAGAAGTAGCAAGTATAGGCTATTCTTTCTAGAAAATTTACCATGGAAGGAAAGAGACATATGCCATAAGATTTAGAGAAGATCAGGGCTAAAGTGAATGCTGTTTTTATTCATTTATTCTTTAACTTTAAAATGGTGGAAGGCTGATGTTTATGTGCTACTGTGAGGTAGCTGATAGAAACGAGACAGACGAAGACACCTGAAACACACGGGATAATGGATAGATCAAGTTCCCAGAGGATACTGAAAGCAATGAAGTTTTGAGCAAATATGAAGAAATTCATCTTGGAGAAGAAAAAAGAAATATCTATGTAGACAATGGAAACAAGCAAGAATATTTGTAGACTCAATTTGGAGGGAAAGCACCACGTATCATTTCCATTGTCAACGCAAAAGTGCAAGTTATTCAGGATGCCCCATTGCTTTTTCTATGAGAAATACATGATGTCAAATAAAATTTTCAGAACTCCATACAGAACTCAGATATGAGAGAGGTCACCATGAAACTATTGTTAAAATTATTTTTGATGTTGATTCTTTAGTAATTACTTTACTCAGAGCAATTGTATAATACATTAGGTATCTTGGATTATAAAGAAAAAATTGGTCGTGGTGAGAAATTTTAAAATTTAAATATATATATATTTAAATGGGGTAAAATATAATTATTTAAAAAGCAAAGGAAAAAATCTTACAAGTAATTTTATCTTACAGAAAAGAAATATTAAAAAGTGTTCTTTTTTAACTAAGGAGTAAGAGTTTCAGTAATGAATCAGCACCTACAATTTCAGTAGAACGAATATCTGAATATGTCCTTGACATAGGAAATTCTTCATGTCAGCACTTAAAGCAATGAAGTATTAATTATACTCCATCAACACTGAGGAGGTAGTTAGCAATAGAAGGATAAATGCAAACACATCAGCTTGAAACATTGGGTTTTGTAAACAAGCATTCTCAAGACACCTGGATCTTTATTAGCTGTCAAATTTGATCGAAATGTAAATTTTTGAAATGAGTCTGATATCAGATGCTGATATACTGGTGTTTCTGAATTACAGTTGTTGATAAATAAATGACATTTACATATGTAATAGAGGAAAGAGAAATACTAAATATGATCTAAATTTAATTCATATTGGCATGAAGGATAAAAAAGAAGAAACATTAAAATATTTCTACTTTATCGATAGTGCCTTTTAAATCAGTATTTCAGATGTATTTTCTTCCAATTTAATTTCTATCAATTTGTTTTAGAATACTTTTTAATCTCATATTACTCAGGCCAGGGTATTAAATATATCACTGTAATGATCTCCTCAAAATTATTTTCAAGTTCACAGAAATACACTTGGAAAGTGCCACAATGAACGTGTCAGATTGGCTGAGCACTTGTCTTGTTACTAGCTCTGCTGTGAGGCCATTTACCAAAAGAGACAGATAGACAGTCAACTAAAACTCTTAAATTTTATTTTAAAGATAGGAGCCAGAGACTTATTTCTTGATTCACATACATTGAATAAATTATCAAAGAAATGAAATTTTGGTAATAATAATGTCAACAGTAAAAATATGTATGATAACAGACAGGTTTTAAAGAAAACTTTTGGAAATACTTAAATGGCACACATTTTAAAATATATATACATATACATATATCCTTAACACTGGGGAGTTTATATTTAATGATAGAGTCATTAAAATATATTCACCAACGCACTCACATCTAAAAAATATAGAAGGGCAAGTCTATCTTTAAGTAGAAAACAGGTTTCAGCTGTTAAAGCAATAAAGCCAGGCATTCAAAGAAACAACTAAGATTCTGCTAATCTGATCAGCGCATACACAAGAGACCAGGTACAACAGCAGTGAACTTGCGGAGATTGGATTGACTCTTTCTTTAAATCGCTTCAATTGCTTTACAATGCTGTTGTGCCATCCCTTAGATAAAGACTCAGAATTCTCAAAAGGAAATTGACTGAATGGAAAACTGCCCCAAACTAAAATTAAATTAGATAATGAAATCTACTCCTTGCCTTTTTTTTCCTATGGCCACCAGCAAGTGAATAAAAATAGACATCACTTAATGCTCATGATAATACTCATAAAGTATAAGGAGTGCTCAAAATTTCAAAGAATTCTTTTCATTGTATAATTTACTACTTGACATACTAATAAATGACCACCAATTTATATATTATCACTGTATTTCCCCAGAGAAACATAATCAGTAGGGTGCACTACAGGGTAATATAAACAATAGTATACATAGAGAGAGTACATTATGTATATATATATGAGAGAGAGAGACTTTTTTTTTAATGAATTGGCTCATATGATTGTGGAGGCTGACAAGTCCAGATTCTGAAGAGAAGCCTGGCAGGCTGGAGACCTGGGCAAGAGTTGATAGTTTGACTCAAGTCTGGAGGCAGAATTTCCTCTTCCTCGGGGAACTCCAACCTGTTTTTCCTTAAGGCCTTCAAGGGATTGGATGAGGCCCGTCCACATATGGGGAGTAATCTGCTTTACCCAAGGCATACTGATTTAAATGATAATGTCATCTAAAAAACCGTCACAGGAACATCCACACTGGTATTTGACCAAACATCTGGGTGCCATGGCCTAACCATGTTGACACATAAAAATTAATCACCACAATTGCTATCTCAAACTATGGTTATTTATATTTAGGAAAGATGGTGTCACTTTTTTTTGGTGGTGACTCAACTGGCAGGCAAATAAAGGTAAAATTTTAACTGCTTGAGGAATTTTAAGTGATACCTTAAATTAACCAATAATATCACAGAAATAATATTGATTTTAATGAATAACATAATATTTTCTTTAGATTATATCGTATTCATATTTAACCTACTATTTACTATAATCCCCTAAGAGTAGATAATCATCATCAACATCAGTAAATATTTGTTGATCATCAGTGGGATATATGGAAAGAGGCATATAATCAAATTACATTTACTATAACTTTAGTAGTTATTTACATTGTTTAGTATTTTTATTTCTAAGAGAGTCTGTAGCTATGAATTATTTTTTCATAAAATTTGTGTGTGATAATTATGCATTAAACCACTTTAATATCTCTCATAAATAAAAATGAATATTATACCTTTGAAAATGTTATTAAATAGTGGAATATATGTCATAATTATATTCAAAAGGTTTTGTGATCATACTAGCTTTTCTATCTATTTTTATCATGAATATCAACTTTAAAATGACAATAATTTGATTAGAGAGACAATTTAGAGTTTTTAGTTTTTATAACGCCAGAAGTGTTTTTAGTTAATATATATATTTATATACAGAAAATTACACTGATTTGTATAAAATTATATTCCTTAATAAGCATTTCCAATAAAGAGTTCATTAATGGACTGAGAAAGAGCAAAATTATTTTATTGTAACTATGAATGTTAATTGGAAATAGAATGTTCCTATTCAAACCAGCATCTCCACAATGTTATGCTAGGCAATGGAAAGTTTAACATAATACTGGCTAGGCACCAATATGTTGATCTGCTGCATGAGTGGATCTACACAAATGAAGTATTTTTGCTAAAATCAGGTTCATAATTGAATTTCAAACAACAGATGATTAAGATAAAGAGATGAAGTTAGATTTTAACATTATGAATAAATGTACACAACCAGATTTTTAAAATATGAACACATATTTTAATATGTATCACTATGTATTAAAGGAAATGAAATGCTTGTCACCTGTGTATACTGAGTATCCAGCACAGTGTTAAGTACTTAGTGAATGATTGATTATTAGCCCAACCAATCTACTGACTAATTGACAATGGGTGGATCGAAGGGTAGATGAATAGATGGATGGATGGATGGTTGATGGGATTATTCTGAGTTCCAGGCCAAGCTTATTAGGAAGTGGGAATTCCTAACCTTATGATGAATTAACATCCGTCATCTTTTTAAGTGAGTTACATAGTCTTCTGTTGACTTTGCAGATTCCAGTGACTTAATCCCCAGAATGCTCTCTTCATGCACTTATGTTTCACTGTGGATACCAACTGCCCTCTTTAGTAAATGAGTGCACACATTACCAGTGTTATTACTAGAATTTTTAATTCTTCCCAACATAGTGCAAATATTCTTATTTTTCCTTTTCTTTCCCATTAATTTCTCCTTCCGTGACATTGCCGTTGAAGTCTTGCTTTGGTGATTCTTTCCATCACTCTCACTTTTTCCTGCTGTCTGTGCATCCCTCGAGCTTTGCTAAGCTGTACTGCTGCAGTTCTTGCTCAGTACCTCCTCTTCTCTGTACTCTGTTGCTCTGATCCTCTCCTCAGTTGCTGGCCTCCCCTGAAAAAAAGCTATTAGTTTTCTATGCTTTCTGCTATGGTACTTTCTGTCTATGGTTTTGGGTACATTTTAAATAGCTGAACTAAAGCGAACCTATGATTTGGATGGGAAATTGGTTATTTTGCAGGGAAGACCTCTACCCAATACAACCAAATAGCACCTGTCTCTGGTCTTTTCCATTTCTTTACTTTAATGATCCCATCAAAA
Organism: Equus asinus; assembly: GCF_041296235.1. Lineage (NCBI taxonomy): Eukaryota > Metazoa > Chordata > Mammalia > Perissodactyla > Equidae > Equus > Equus asinus. The sequence continues at coordinate 86,109,421 of NC_091799.1, forward strand.
CAAATTTTCACCGTATCAGCGATTTCACACTTACAGCAGTTCATCTAGTGAAAGTAATCAGGATTCCCACGTGTATACCTGTATGAACTGCTCCCACCACTAACCTTTAATTGCTTGGGTTTTATTACCAACATTTAGTTACACTTAATATGAGCATTGCTTTTGAGGTTGAGTTCTTTAAGAAAGGAAGTGAAAATACATGCGTGGCTCAATTTTACCTGTGTTGCACGGGGGCAACACCTACCATGTAATACTTTTTTCATTGCTTCAGTTTTCGATTGTAATAAAATAAAATATTCCTCTCCTTAAAAACTGTCAATTCTATGAAATAATATTCTAATCAACATATATTTTAACATTAATAAAAGAATAATATTTCCTTTTGAATTGATGAAAGTGTAAATTCCATTTATTAATAATAACTAAATTTATAGAGGAATTTCTAAGTGCTAGGTACTGTCCTAATCAATTTATGATCACTGCATCATTTAATACCTGCATCAAACCTATAAGATTAAAAACCTTCACTATTGCCATCATAAAAGTGTACCTTAGAGGAAAAGGGCTACTTGCCCAAGTTCATATAGCTATTAAAGGTGAAGCCAGGAAAAGAACTCCAGGAGTCCACCTCCAGAGCACTCACTATCAGGTCTGTATTAAACAGAAGTTCTCTTATTTAAAGAAGAATAAAATAAATTAAACATTATATTTGCCTGGCTAACTCTGATGGAGAGCTGGTACATATAGATCAGTCAGAAATCTGAAAATGGTTTAGGCTGCACTGCTTGAATGACAGCCTAGCTGATAATGAGTAGGAAGATGACTCACAACCACATGGTAACTCCATTAAAAAATCTATCAGATTTGTGAACAGAATCCCCTACTTGCCAGGAATACAGTACATTTATTATGCTGCTGCTAAGACTGAGGAGAGTACATAAATTATTCAGGGTAGGGAGAGACATTAATTTTTTTACAATGCAAAAGAGATGATTCATGGAATAAAAGTGATCAGAATTTATTAATATATTTCTGCATTTAAAGTGAATAATTTATTTCATCCTCCCTGTTTGGATAAAACACAGGCATTAGAATAAAACTAACAGCTAACAAATCTAGCTTTATTTCCTAAAATGTGGGTGTGTTTTAAAAATGAAACTTTGATGATATATGTTATAATGAATAATTTGCTAATTGCAAGAATATTTAAGGTTTGATGCTTTTTAAAATTTTTTCTGTTAATAATGAATAAACCAGTGAACAACTGCTATGTTCAAAAGCATATTCTTTCATTTTTCATGCTTTTACATATGTTCATAAATACGATAGAATCAGCTTTGTTTTATTCATCCCACCTGCTCCCTTTTCAATTCTGGATTTGAAATATTTCATTAGCTAGAGTATAAGGATAAATAATTTTGGTATGAATGAAAAGGAGGATTCCGGTGCATTTAATGAATTTTCACAGAGCCAGCCAGGAAATGTAAATTGAGTCCCAACTATGTGCCATGAACTGTTTTACTTGCTAGGGTTTGGGCAATGGACAAGACTTGAATTTACGTTCTCCTGTGGGAAGATATATAAGCACAGATAAAACACAGAAATGTAAATAATCATTCAAGCTTCTGATAGTTATATGTATTCATGAGAGAATTTAAAAAAATGATAGGACAATAGTGTGTGGAGCAGTCCTTTCTAAGGAAACGCTATTTAAAGTTCAAGATTCCTTAAATCTGAGCTGCCTAAGACTTGCTTTGAACAATAGAATGTAGCGGAACTGATGGTGTGCTAGTTCTGGGCCTAAATTAAGACCCTTGTGTTCTGCTGCTTTCAATTCTGTCTATGAGACACAAGTGAGAAGTGTAGTATAGCCTATTAGAAGATAAGAGATCACGTGGAGGGAGGTGAGTAGTGCTAGTGGACCTAGCTAGACAAGCTCATCCTAGATTAACCGACCACCAGCTGACCCACAGATATATGAGGAAGTCCAGTCTAGATCAATAGAACAACCTGTCTGACTCACGGCTGACTGGACACATGCGAGTGAGCCCAGTCAAGATCAGGAGACAGACCCAACTTACCACCAGCCTGTGAGTAATACTGAGTTCTTACTGTTTAAGTCCCTGCATGCGCACACATGTAGATGCACACACACATGCACATGTAAACATAGATTTATGGATCATAGGAGACTTACTATGTGCGGGCTCTGTTTCCCTGAGACATACTACCTGATAATGGAGACTGATGCTCCCACAGTCAGGCCAGTGGAAGCTGCAATTTAGGTGAACGCAGCAGTTATCTGCTCTTTAAACACACACAATACACCAAAAACTCAGCCTGCTACCGAGCATAATGTCTCTGTGAGTCATAAATCCAGGGACTATTTAGCTGAGGAACTCTTCTTAAATTCTACTTGAGAGCTTGCCTTCAGAAAGAGAAAAGATTTGGGGCAGAATTATCTGACCCTTTCCACAGTCAGCATCCTGGCATGCTAGTGATAATCCAATCCTTGCCCTTTCTGCAAATTCCTTAGCTTGAGCAGCTTTTGTTGTTTTGTGCTGCTGAAAGAGCTTCTGGGATACATATTGTGTGTATTGTGGTAGTTTATTTCTGCTAATCATTTACAAAATGAGAACTCTACCTAGTGCACACCTTCTTCGGAAACTTGAAGAGCATACTATTGGCACAAAGACCCTGAATCTTAGGAGTATACCTGTGTATAGATGCTATCCATGCTATAATCGATCGAGTACATTCTAAAGTGCTTCCACGTATTAGGGGATTACGAATGCCATCATGCTTGCATCCCAGTCCCACCTCCACCTTGTTAATATGTTCAGCTGCAATGTAACCCATCTTTTAGGATAGATAATATCAGAATTTCATTCCTAATTAATAGCAAATTGCAACCTGTAACTGTTTGATCCCTGAATTGACAGAATTTTCTGTTTAGACAATATTGCATTTGGTATGATTTTTCCTGTTAGGATTACTTCTTGAAGCCCCGTTTTTTATATTTTAATACAAGTTAACTAGCCCATATATCATTGATGGTCACCATAAATTTACCTCTCATTTTGTCTACTGCAGACTAGGAAATTCTATTACTTCATGTATATATTAATTTATACAAATGATAGGGTTTTGGGGTTTTTTTCCCCAGATTTTTAGATTAATGGAGAAGTCTGAAGTGTTTGATGTTACTTTACTTGCAAGCTAACATGTTAGCTTGTCTCTCATTCATGGGTACTGGCAGAAGACATGATATTCCTGGGTCAGAGACAAAGGACTTTATTACTCATGGCAACAGCAGTAGTGACAGAACAATATTTTCTCAGGCCAATTCCCAAGCCCTAACTCCCACAGAGAGATGTGAAGAGAGGCAGGTGACATGAGCACATTGAGTAGGTTTTGTTACAGGAATGCTGAGGCTGGGAAGCCTGATTCAGACTTCCCCAAAAGAGAAACTGTCATTGCCTCAGTTCACGAGAAATGCAAAAACCCAAGGGGCCCATGGAGAATTGTTACCGATATGGAATTACAGATCAGGGAATAAGTTTTCAAGTGCAGATGATTGATCTGCTTCCACAAGTGAAAATCTTATTTTGTGGGAAAAATATAAGTAAAATAGAAACAAAGAAAATAGGAGTCTTGTATAGAAAGGAGCAAAATATGGCTCCAATAAATTATATTAATATATATACATTCAAGTTCAAGAGACCAACTGAAAAATAAAACTGTATTCACATAATGTAAGGCTTGGAATGAGGTCGCTGCATCCTAGCTATTTTAATTCTTACGTTTTTGATCCTTAATAAATGTAATTTTAAATTAATTCTTCCTGTGGATCATGCCCTTAGACCTGTGGGGTCTGATGCTAACTTTGGGTGTTCAGTGTCAGAATTATATAGCACTACAACAGTTGGGGTTGAAATGGAATACTATGTATATGCTACTGATTAAAAATATGTATCTTTTGCTCAGATTTCTCTCCTGACTTCTGCCTATGCTGGTCATCCGTCATCTTATTTCTCCCTAAACTGAACTCATCAGTTAGTTTTCTTTCCACACTTACTGGTCCTCCATTGTTTCTGTATTAGTAAATGGCAAACCATATCCACTCATTCTCAAGCCAGAAATAATGAATTCATCTTTGATCCCTCCTCCTTTTACATGTCACATATACAACCATTTGCTTCTCATAACTCTGGGATCTATCCACCTCTCTGAATCTTCACTGTCACCAGCCTAGGCTGGGTCACCATGCTCTGGATTCCCATACTAGTCTTCAAATGCTCTCGCGTGGTCTTTCTATTTCGTCTTCTCCAGTGACGTTCTTCAAATGGCTTCATTTGTCTTTAAGATAAATTATAAACTTTTTCACATATGTTATAAGGCCATTCATTTTCTGAGGCTCATCACTCACCTCTCTCCCCTTGAAGTTCTGTGCTTTAGTTAGACTGTTCTTCAGTTTCCTGTAGTGCTCAGATAAATTCTCACCTCACAGCCTCCCCACATACTGTTCTCTCCTCTCGTATTCTTTCTTTCCCTGGGTTAATATCTATTTATTCCTACAGTCTCAACCATCACATCTTCTGAGGTCCCTTCATAGACCTCAAGGCTACTTGAAATCCACACTCTGTATGTTTCTAATATACCCTGTGTATCGCATATTATTTTTAAATAAATCTACATGAATTATTGAATTCATATCTTTCTGATACAGTAACCTCAGTGAGGGCTTGGAGGGTACTTGTCATGTTCATGAGAATCCCCTAAGCACTTAGAAGTCTGTAAGTCAAATTGAGACAACTCCTTGACTAATACATGGCGATTGTTTTTCCTAGAGTGCCTGAATTTGTTACTCAGAAGTATAACACTTATTAGCTCACATACAAATGTATATTTCAACTAAAAGTACTCTTTTTGAGGTTGAACCTTCTTTTATTCTTATTTTGACATCGTAGCAAGGTTTCTGGCTCTCTGATTTTTTGCCTGTGTTTTGCACACTTGAAAAGCAGGAATAAATTAGAGAATATTTGTCAAATTTCATGCCTGCTTATCAGTAGCACTTCAGGTGCTTTAAGTGGAAGAGAGGAGAAACATCAACGTGAATAAAATCAGTGAACTCTTCCATTTACCACTGCTAGCAGCAGTAAAATCAATCGTATCTAAGAGGCAAAACAGTATGCTAATAACACCTTTTATTCAGGATTGTCAGCTAAGTGGTCGATTTTCACTTTCTACAGCATTATATTAACCCATTCTAGATCTAACTTCTTAAAATACAGCAGACTAAATGATCACTGCTGTTATTTACTGAGGGTTTATTCAGGATATTTTTAGAAGTAATTTTCAGGGATTATTTTATTCCAAAAGCCCCGCCAAAAAACTATGCAATAGATAATAAATCAACAAATGTTTATTGAGCACCTATTACGGGGCAGGCAGTGTTCTAGTTAATACATCAATAGCCAAGAACAAATTGGATATAAAACTCCATGCTTTCTTGGAGTTTGTATTTTAGTATGGGAAATAGACAATAACAAAATGAATAAATTGCATAATGTATTAGAAGATGATAAGGGCTATAAAGAAACAGAAAGCTGGCAATGGGTTTTGGGGAGTGGTTGTGACAAAGATTCTCTCCTTGACGAAATTCTACTTGGGCTCTCCTGAACTCTCTTTTCAACTAGGCCCTAACTTTTGGATTTCTGTGTTCATCTCTGCATTGCCCAATTTTAGCAAGAATCCGTCTAAGTCAGTTTAGCCGGAATCCTTGATGTCTAATCCAGTTCCTCAAGATCCACCACCTGCAGGGTGATGTCTGATCACCCTGTTCTGCCTTCAGCAAGAAGACTGTTATGTAAGTTTAGCCAGAATCCCCCCTTACCTCTGACATTACCTCTTAGTAATTCTCCATCCTGCTCCTTGTCTATAAATTCCTACTTTTTCTTGTTGAATATGGAGTTGAGTCTAGTCTTCTCCTCACCAACTACTTCCCTCTTGGAGAGAATAGTGGAAATTTCCTATTGTCTATGCAAACGTAAGAAACAGAGAATAAATATTGCCCTGTTAATCAAGTATATGCATTGGATATATTTTTCTTATATCCTTTTTTCAACTTTTATTTACTGTATCTTTTCAGGAACTGATTTTCTTTCAATCCTTTTAGGCTCATCAGTATTGCAGTACTGTCCACTGCAGTTATGTTTTACTGTTTTTTTCTTAAGGAATCCTTTACAGCCTTGAGTCATCAGATATTCTGCTACAATTCTTTCTAAAACATAAAGTGTTTATTTTGCATGTTATATTTCTTTTTCTTTCTTTTTTTTTTAGGAAGACTAGCCCTGAGCTAACATCTGCTGACAATCCTCCTCTTTTTGCTGAGAAAGACTGGCCTTGAGCTAACATCCATGCCCATCTTCCTCTACTTTATATGTGGGATGCCTGCAACAGCATGGCTTGCCAAGTGGTGCTGTGTCTACACCCTGGATCCGAACTGGATCCAACCTGGAGCCACCGAAGGGGAATGTGCAAACTTAACCACTGCACCACTGGGCCAGCCCCTCATGTTATATTTGAAATACGCACAAAGTTTATTGGTGTTCATTTTATCTAAGTCCATTAGTTGGGAATGTAATGAGTGCAGAAAATGACATGAAACGCAATGAGAAGCTAAATATTAAGTAATGATCAATATTGTTACTTAACAATATGATCAATATTAAATAACAATCTTGTAGTATTGCCTTTCGATTCAGTGAATAGAGGCCCCTAACTAGGTTTCTCTGCTTAAGAGCACAGAAATGCATCAGAATATAAAATATAGTTTTACACCAAATTTTTCAATTTTGTTTTTAGGCAGGTATAACTTAAGTTTAGAAGATAAAACATGTTTTATTTAAGAGTTTGTTATCTTGACTTATATTTTAAAATATTTGTATATATGGCATGTGGACCTGCATTCGTTTTCTTGTCTCAGGCCCCACAGTTGTTCAGAGCAGGCCTATTCACCCATGGACAGGCAAAAAATATAATAAGACATGAAAAATTGATAGAGTTACATTAAAAATACCCATGATAAAGTCAAAAGTATAAATCAGCAATTAATTATACAGATAAATGTTAAAGAATAGTCACAGATAACCAGATAGGATGATTTAAAAAATTGATCACTTCTTTCTTTTTCTTTTTTCTGCTTTATCTCCCCAAACCCCCCTGTACATAGTTGTATATCTTAGTTGCAGGTCCTTCTAGTTGTGGGATGTGGGACGCCACCTCAACGTGGCCTGACCAGCGGTGCCATGTCCGCGCCCAGGATCCGAACCCTGCGGGCAGCGGAGTGCGCGACCTTAACCACTCGGCCACGGAGCTGGCCCCCCAAAAATGAATCATTTCTAACTAAAGATTGCATTATATGAGCGACTCTCCCTTAACGTTAAAATATTTAAGATCATTGTCATATATTTTGAATTATCTTTATGAAATAATTACCAAGCTCTTCCAGGTATGTATGTGAAGAAACTGATCTAGGGTTCAAAAAAGAGTCTCTAACCCTCAAATTGAAGGCTATAGGAAATAAAATTGCCAGAACTGGTGTTATTATCCTTGGAAGAATTTTAACACTGAAGGATCCATATGCAATTACTAATGAATGGAATGAATGGATGGATTTAATGTGTAGAAAGATTATTCTAAATCACTGTGTTTCACAATTATTTTTAACAGACTAATCAAACTTTGTAATGTAATATTTTTAATAAACTGGAGGAAAACATTATTTTTGAAATTCAGATATTGTTATAAAATAAAATATCAATATAAGAAATGACTATTGTGGCAAACCTTACAGAATTTTCTCATATCTGCACATATCGGTACAATATCAGTGTGTGTGTATGTGTGTGTGAGTGTATAAATAAGCTGTAAGAAAAAGGTAGAGGATAAAGACAGATAAGAAGTTGAGCTTTGTAGGCCTAAAGCATTATTCTTAAGGAATATGATTCTAAATCTACTGTTGGTGTTTATTTGTTTCAAATTTTAGGACCAATCTGATTAGGTTAAGACTAATTTGGCAATAATAACTAGAAAAATAAAGATTCTGTAGTATCCAACTAGTTAATATTTTGCTTTGCATTTTTTGGTCTTTGATAGAATCAGTTATGTCTAGGGTGTTCTAAGGTTTTCTGAATCTAGAATACTTGATCAATTCCCAGAATGATCCCAACACTTCTATAGGGGATCGTATCTTCATGTTTACTGGATATTTATGTAAGATCCGTATCTACTACATTGCTCAGAGAGCAAGGTGTACTATTAACTTCACGTGTTCTTTCAGCTACAAGCTGCTCCAAGTTGTCTATACTAGACAAAAGAAATGTAGAATTGAAATAAAATAAGCAATACTATTATATGTGATTTTTCTTCCTGACAGATATGATCTGAATTAAAAACGTACTCAATAAACAAGAATAGTGAATCATAAATACCAGCACTAGATAAGAAGATAAGCTTTTTAATTTTCAGCACAATAAACTTTCTGAAATCATTTAGACATTTGTTCTTTAAATGTCTCAGTTTTGAAAATGGGTAAAGAAATTATCCATTCACCCAGTCAAACACAAGTCATATAAATTAAAATTATTTTTGGATCTCTTGAGGTTCATTACTTACATGTCTGAAGCTAGTTATTTTGACTGGGTCATTGAAGCATTATCATTTTGTAGTCGAGCTACTGTCAATCTTTCATTCCACTCTGAATTAATTTTAAACGGAAACGAAAAGAAAAAAATACCTCAGTAGGTCATGGAATTTGTGACGTATACATTTTTTATTTTCTTTGAGGAGAAAATTTAAATTTATTTATCTTTAAATGAACTGTGTAAATCACCTGGGAAATCTTGTTTTTAAATGAAACCAGAGAACACAGTCTACAAAGAGCTAAACTACAGAAGATTACTCTGGAAAAGTGAGATGATGGAAATGGAGAGGTGAAGGAAGATAGTTCTAGAGGATAGTAAGAGGAGACCAAAAAACTGAGGAGAGGCCCCAAAGCCAACAAAGCCATTATTGCATGACTGCGTAATTCCTAGGCTGCCAAAAGAGCTGTGCTCCCATATTTTAATCTCATTAATAAAAATGTCAGTTATGGTCATAAAATTATTGTCAAATGACAGATCTGTTAAACACTATATATTTCTTCTTTTCAAAAATGTGTTTTAGAACTATAAAATAATGACTGGTTATAAACAGTTCAATTAACAAGAGACTATAAAGTACGGAGGGATTAATTTTAATTCATGATTCTTTAGGAAGTTATTCTAAAACTAAATTGCTTCTAATTATTTTGAATTTATTTTTCAGTCGCAAAAGGTTTGCTGTAAAATAATTTTCAAACCATTTCTGAAACAAAGCAGCAGCCCAAACACTTTTGGTCTAGCCTTGTATTTCATTAAGTTCTAAGTATTTCAATTACTAAATAATAAGGCTTCACCATCTGGGGGATTAATGCATACAAAATGATCAATTTATTTAAAGTGCACTTATAGTTGTACAGTAAAAAAGTACATTAAAAATCCATCTTTCAGAAGACAAGACAGATTTCCCAATTGTTTAGGGAAATCTTCACTTCTTCCCAGAGGCCATCATCCATGTTCTGTTAAAATGAACAAGAATTTGAGAGAGATGTGCTATACTCTCAAAAGCAAGTAATATAATTGAAATTAGAAAATAAACAGAACTTTAAAAACAGTACAAAACTTCATGCAAAACTTACCAAATTCAACCAAAACTTTTGCTTGAGGAAAATTTATAATGTTAATGGAATATGTTAAAAAATTATCTGGAATAAAACAAATTTATCTAAATGGTCAAGTAAATAATTTCAGAAATAAAATGTAAACTCAAAGAAAAATACAATAAGGGAATTAAAACTAACAAATAAATATAACCAGAGATAAACAACAGAATAAAAATCTGGCTTTCTACCATGACTCACAAAAAAGATAAACTTCTGGAAGAGTGTTCAGGGAAAAAGGAAAGGAAGAATGTATATATTAACAGGCAAAACAGAAAAATAAGGCAAAATCACAGACAGATTAAAAAAATATAGAATATTATGATCAATTTTGTAATAATTTTACAAGAAAATGTACCACTACCAGGAGACAACTCAATAAAAACTAACACACCAAGAATTAAAAATCTGGATTGATCTTTAACCCACAAATTTCAGGAAACCAAGACAATAAAATCAGGCTCATTTCTTTTTACTGGCAGTTAAAAGAAAAAAAATCCCACATCATTCTTATAATATATAAAACAGTCCAGAAAAGAGAAAGTTTAAACAAAACTCCTCTCCTAATTATGTATTCCATACATAATCACACTATGTGATTACGTAAATATGTAGTTCTTGACGCTAAAACCAGATAAGGATTTTCCAGGAAAAGAAAAAGAAAACCGTAAGCTAATGTCGTGTATTTGCAGTACTCAGTTCCAAAACTCCAAATGAAATGCTAGCAGAATCAATCCAGAAAATGGAAAAAACAATAAACATTTTAAAAAAGTGGAAACAGCCTAACAGTTTTCTCTGTTAGAGGAATAAATAATGTTGTTAGAAAATATTAAGTAGCAGTAAAACAAATGAATTACTTCTATATATATCAGCACAAATAAATCATAGAAAATGTTGAATTATTAAATCCAGGCAAAAAGTATTACATACAATATTATGTGAAATATGTAACTTTTAGGCAAAAAGAATTAATACAATATTATGCAAAATATGTAACTTTCGAACACAAAATGTGTCTACATGTTTGTACAGATGCACCCAAATTCAGTAAAAAGAAAAGGAAATACTTTGTATGACAAAAATGTACACCAAATTTAGTCTAATTTTTAACTCTGGCCAGGGAGAAAGGTGAAAGAGGTGAGTGGAGTTTTTAGATGTATCTGTAGAATCGTATTTCATTATACTTCATGTACATGTTTAAAGCTCAGATGGCCAAATGTTGTTATTGTTGCTATGTGACCCACTGGGGACCTTCCAGGTGTAATTGCAACTGGTGCCTGAACACACAGGGCAAGGAGAGACCTAAGAAAAAGACAGACCGCCGCAGATTGGCAGGTGGCAAGCGTAACAAGCAAGGGAACTTATTCATGAGGCTTGTCGTGGGCGACTACAAAATGAGTAGATTTCCATACTTGCCCACCAGATTTTAAAAGTTATACAGGTGCCATAACTGGATTCAGTCACATACACAGGGGGCCTTAACTGGGTTTGGTCATGTACCCAGTCCAGACATTCTTATCACCCCATTACTGTCTCAAGGCTTTATCCTAGGAGCAGCTTCGGGGAATGGGGAAGGAAAGCAGAATGCACATTCCAAAAACGGCTTCCAGAAATGGGAGCTCATATTGCCCGGCTTCAGCTTGAGGGTCAAACCAGCAGTCGTGTTTTGCTGATGACCTCCCACAACAATCATCCATTCACACCTGGATGATTTATGGAAAGTGGCCTGTAATATTAAAGTCTTATTTGAAATTTTCATCAATAACAATAAGATATTATAAAAATAATATGACTATGATTTTCATAGAAGTAACCTCTTTCAAAATGTCAATTACTTTTCAAATGAACATGTATTAGTAACAAAAGGATGTATAATTCTCAAAAATGTATACACTACAATTTTAAAAGTGGTTTAGAAAAACCTCAATAAATCAATTTTAAAAAGGCTTTCTGAATTAGTATTATACAGTAGCAGAGCTGGTAACTATTTACGAAACCACCGTTTATTTGCTTTTCCATCCCCACTCTACAGAAAGAAACTATAAGACCTAGATACTTTTAAAACCTTCTTCAACAAGCTTACTCAGTTGAGCTTTAATCTAACTTTATAAGTGATGGACTGAAATGTGTCCCCCACCTCCAAATTTATGTTGAAGCCCTAATCACAAATGTTTCTGTATTTGGTGATAGAGCCTTTAAGGAAGTTAATGTTAAATGGGATCATAAGGGTGGGACGCTAAGCCAATAGAACTCTTGCTCTTATAAGAAGAAGACTAGACACCAGATCTCTCTCTCAAGGCACATACAATAGAAAGGCCATGTTTCTGTGATGAGACCATGAGAAGATGGCTTCCCACAAGCCAGGAAGAGAGGTCTCATCAGAAACCAACCCTGCTGGAACCTTGATCTCGGACTTCCACCCTCCCGAAGTGTGAGAAAATAAACATCTGTTGTTTAAGCCGTGCAGTCTGTGGTATTTTGTTATGGCAGTCCTAGCAAACTAACACAATAGGTAACACACTAATAGGTTTGCTTAAAAGTCCCCTCCACTCATCTATTGAGGATATGTCAAAATTCAGAGTTCACACATTTTAGATTTCTAAGATAAACGAAGTTTATTCTAAATCATTTATTACACAACATGGAGTCTTCCAATAAGAGTAAAATATACGTGATAATATTTTTCAAGTGAAAGAAATATGGTAAGTTTTTTAATCTGACATGGTTTTAATCTGACATGGTTTATCTGTAACTCTTCTGTGTAAGTCCAATTCAGTTCTGTTCTATTTACACTAGCTTAACCTTCCAAAAGTTTACAACTATGTCTTCATTCAAAACCATTTAATTATTTAGGTCATTTTGGCAATTACGATTCTGTATTAAAATTTAAAACATATATTACATTCTCCTATACTTCAAAGGCCGCTTATTTCCATTTTGTTGTTAGTAATTGGAGGTGTTTGAAAATGAAATTACGTGCTGTTATTTCAACTCACAGCCGTATTTCCCCAGATGTTTCAAAAGTTGTTCTCTAATTCGCATTCCATCACTTCTTCATTTTAACATGCATTGCACTGGTAGGTCATTATTATAGAATATAATTTTAATAATCCATTTTGATCAAGAAAACGACTCTAACCTTTTTCAGTATTTTGGAGCAAACATATATTCTTCATCCATATATTTAATACTTATGAATGAATCAATTGTTATCTTCATGCATCCCCACATTTTTGTCATCATACTTTCCATCAGCACATTTATAACAATATTTATAATTTATTAAGTTTATTTCTATTTCCTAGCCATTACTGCAGCCATTTGCAAAGCTACGAGTTCTCCATTCCCTTCCTCACAATCTACGGAACTGAAAAGTCACCTGTCCCATGAAGTCAATTTTGAAAATTCTAGCCCATTTTAGGAATTGTTTTTCCCTTTCTTGAATAATGTTCAGAATCTGTAGCACATATTTAAATGCCTAACTATATTCAGACACATAGTTATGCATGTACTTATGGTTAGCTCTTATCCTTGCCTCATTCAGAGGAGAAGGTAGTTAGGCATGTATGCTAATAGGTATACAATACAGTACTATTAACTACAGGCTTTATGCTGCACAGTAGATGTCTAGGACTTAGACTTAAACTTTGTACATTTTGACTAATTCCCCCCAGTTTTCCCCTACCCCAACCCCCTGGCAACAACCCTTCTACTCTCTGCTTCTCTGAGTTTGATACATTTAGATTCTTCACATAAGTGAGATCATGCAGCGTTTGCCCTTCTGTGTCTGGCTTATTTCACTGAGCACAATGTCCTCCAGGTTCACCCTTGTTGAGAATGACAAAATTCCCTCCTTTTTAAGGCTGAATAATATTCCATTGTATGTATATACCACATTTTCTTGAATATTGAGAAGAGAAGGCTAAACACCTAATTGAAAAATGTGCAGAAGTCACAAGCACACATATGTAAGATGATTAGTACACACACACACAGATTTAAAAGTGGCTGTTGAAAATTTTAAAGAATGCTCAACACATAATAAGAGAAATAAAAGTGAAAACTATACTGAGATACCATTTCTTATCTACTATGACAAAGTTTAAAAGTCTAACACTACACTTTATTGCAAGCTACAGGGTAACAGGTACCGTCACATGTAGTTAGTGCATTTGTAAACTTGTATAACTCCTATGTATAGATTATGACATCTTTTAAAACCTACATTTAGATTTACATTTTACACTTAGCAGTTCTATTTAAAGAAATTTACAGGGCTGGCCCAGTGGCACAACTGGTTAAGTTCACATATTCCTCTTTGGCAGCCCAGGGTTTGCCGGTTTGGATCCTGGGTGCTGACCTACACAGCACTTGTCAAGCCATGCTGTGCCAGGAGTCCCACATATAAAGAAAAGGAAGATGGGCACGGATGTTAGCTCAGGGCCAGTCTTCCTCAGCAAAAAGAGGAGGATTGGCAGCAGATGTTAGCTCAGGGCTAATCTTCCTCAAAAAGAAAAAAAAGAAATTTATTCTGAAGTTATACATTCAATAACACAAATATATGCAAAGAAATTCATTGTAGCATCATTTGAAATAGGAAAGTATCAGAAACAACCTAGAAACTTACCCCAGGAAACTGGCAGCAAACTATGGTATGTATAACAATGGAATACCATGAAGCCATAAAATAGAATAGAAAGTCTTTTATGACAATGGAGTGATTTCCAGGACAAGCTGTTATGTTAGAAAAAAGCAATGTACCCGTGGATAAATCATAGATCATAGATAGATAGATAGATAATATATATATAATGCTGCTACTTGTAAGAAAATGAGACATATGAGTGCATATTTGTGATCTTACTTTTGAAAAAAGAAAAGAAATGCAGTCCAAAAACCCAAAACTAATTAAATCACTTACCGATAAGAACATCAGTGGGGTAGTGTAAGGATAGAGAATGAGATGAGACTTTGATATTTGAACTCTGTTAATTATTCCCAAAGTTAAATAATACAATTAAATCTAAATTATATAAAACAGGAGGATAAAAACTAAAATTAAACACAAATACAAAAAATAATTACATAAATTGATAATACACAGAGAATACATACAAGCACCCACACAGAGAATTAATTGTATCAAGCGACTTTGAACGCTATACTTTGATGTGGTATCTTCCTCTCTGGTATATAGTCTTAAGGACAAAAAAACAAAAAGAATCTTGAGGGGCCAGCCCCATAGCCTAGTGGTTAAGTTTGCACGCTCTGCTTCACAGGCCCAGGGGTTCGCTGGTTCGGATCCTGGGCGCAGACATGGCACCGCTCGTCAGGCCATGTTGAGGCGGCGTCCCACATGCCACAACTAGAAGGACCTGCAACTAAGATATACAACTATGTACCAGGGTGATTTGGGGAGATAAAGCAAAAAAATTAAAAAAAAAAAATGATTGGCCACAGTTGTTAGCTCAGGTGCCAATCTTTAAAGGGAGCTATGAATACCAATATGGATAAAGTGAGAAGAATACTCAATTTTGGCTGTGGGATGGTTGGAATTGAAAGTCTAATATTAACTTAGAGACAGAAAGATGGACGGGTAGACCATCAACAATGCCTGGAAGCCACGACACCAGCATGACTAGACCCCAGCCATGTTTTTGTAAATTGTTCACAATTTATGAAAATAAGCAATTTGGGGTCTGGAGACTGAAAAATACAAACTAAGCCTCCCACAAGTTTATATGTCAGCAATCAAGGATGTTTTTAAAAACTAATGGACACATGTCAAAAAAGTCCTATTAGATGCTCAAATTGTCTCTGTGTTGCCAGTTACAGCTTCTTTGAGTTGGCTTCTGTTTCCTTTCTGAAACTTCTGCCTCAGGATCTTCCCTTTAGCTGTTCATTCTGCTTTGAGCATTCTCTCCCATGTACCCCACAGGCTCACTTCTAGGCCTCGTTCAAATGTCCCCTCTCAGTGAGGTGAACCCTAATCACCCGATTCAAAATTTTCCAAGCCTCACATGCCAGCACTTGTGATTCTCCTCAGCAAGCTCTACTTTTTCCACCACACTTATAATCTTAGAAAATATTGTAGAAATTAGTTATCTTGATTTGTCTTCCTCCCCAACTGAATAAATGCCAATTAAAGCAGGTATTGTTTGCTCGCTTTGTTCACTATTTTTGTATTGTTCACTCACTATTCACTAGACCTGGCCTTGTGCCTAGTGCCTGGCATAAAATACACTCTCAATTAATATCTCTTCTTGCATAAGTTTACCGACTCTTAAGTGTACGTTCTGTCTACTGTATTACAGACACTTCTTTAAATATGGTCATCTGCTGTATGAAATAGAAAAAAGATGAGTTTCAGAAAGCAAATTATTTGTGCAGTTTGAGATTCTGAGTTATTTTTAATACGCTGACTTCTTTCATCACTTATTTCTAACAGGCAATCAAATCTTGTCAATCCCTCCCTCTAAACGCCTTTAAATGTCTCTTTTTATTTACTTGCTAACTCCCACTACCTTACTTCGGGAGCTCATCATCTCACACCTGGATTACTGAAATAGCCTCTCTTCTGGCAACTGTACACAAATCATTTTCTGCATCATTCCTTCCTAAATGAGTGTTTAATTTCTCTAAATAACAGCTTTCAAATGTGACTTCCAACTCAAAATTTATCAATGAATCTCACGAGATAGCATCTTCGGTTTTGCTTTCAAAGCACTAAAGAATCTGTTTCTACTTATAGTTATCACTTATCCTTGCCTCATTCCGTACCTTCTCCTCTGAATGACTACAGGCATTTTATTTTATTTTATTTTATGTTATTTTGTAAGTTTTTGTCTTCCAAGTGACCAGAGGAGAAACTGAAAGGAGATACTCTTTAGGTAGACTCCAATTATCACAAGGGTCTAGAATTACTTCTACAAAGTAGGAAGAATCTGATCCTTCAAAAAACTTCCAAACTTCTAAATCCACTTTATTAGGGAATGTGTTTCCAAAAATTCTTAGGAATTAGGAAGAGCAAATCAAGCAAAGAGAGAGAAAGTGCAAAAATGCAATATTGAGTGGCTTTCTCTCTTTTCTCACCAATTGAGGAGATGTATTAAGTATTCCCCAGGACTGTCCAACTTGGGAAGAAAGATGGATGCACTTATTTATAGGCATTCATTTCCAGCTGGTCAAAAGTTCTCTCCATGAATAATTAACTCCCTTGCACTTCGGGATTGTATGGACCTGAGGAAGGGCACTGTCATATTGCACCAACATGAAGGTGGTTGTGACCCATACAAAACTGTATGTTGCAGATGGATGGAAAAGACAGACAGATGAGACAGAGAATACTAATGGTGCCCAAGCAGTGTCAGGTATGATCCACTCATGCACAACTCAGACATGCTCTGTCCCTCCATTAAAACTAATCTATAACTGAGGCACATTAAAAGTGGTAGCTTCAGGGGCTGGCCCCATGGCCGAGCGGTTAAGCTCGTGCGCTCCGCTACAGGTGGCCCAGTGTTTCATTGGTTCGACATGGCACTGCTCATCAAACCACGCTGAGGCAGCGTCCCACATGCCACAACTAGAAGGACCCACAACGAAGAATATACAACTATGTACTGGGGGACTTTGGGGAGAAAAAGGAAAAAAATAAAATCTTTAAAAAAGTGGTAGCTCCAATATCTTCAAAGACTTAATCAAGAAAGCTAATGAAGCGAGTTACAGACTTTGCAACTGTCACTTGCGCCAAGTACGTAATTGATAGCCACCTCCTTCTTTTCACTTATTTTATATTTTCCTCACAGTCAGGTGACACTGTGACTGGCCGGACTGCTTGCCTTTTGTTTGCCTAAAATTTAATTCCAGAGAGTTTCAAGGAGATGGTTTCCTTTTCTTTTGAGAATGAAGTTGCTGTAATTTCACATTCTCTGTTATTTATGGGCACAGAAGCAACAGAAAAATGCCAAAATTAGTTCCACTGGTTTTAGATTGCCACTACTCTGTAAAAGGAATTCTAGATCCTTGTGGTATTTGGGGTCTGTCAGTAGAGTATCTCCCTATTTTTTACGCTCCTGGTAATTTAGTAGCATGAGGAACCCACAGTGGTCAGGTAGTGGCCACAGATTCAAGTTCAGCAGAAACCTAACACTATTCTTTGGTGGAAGACATACAATCTAACAGGGCCTCAAATCTTGTAGATTCTAAACTTGCAGTGATAATAAGCTTGATTTTTTCAGTTTGATCGTAGAAATGTTAGCCATTTTTTGGCTCCCGGAAATGTTTCTAACAGCTCCTGGAGTGACTGCACTTTATATTGCCTTGTTGGTTCAGCATCCTGGAGGAGAGACAGAACCCCCGCAGAGATCTCTCTGTGGGCTATTGCCTTAGCTAAGATACTTGTATGCTTTTTGAACATGCTATTAGCCTAGAGGTTTCTGATGATACTGTATATGGTAAAACAAGTGAATTCTGTGGCCAGGTACCCACTGAAGCTCTTCTTTTGATATTAAAAGAGTTAACTATTTAGAGACAAAGTTATGCAAAATATCACAGTACAGACCAGGCATTCTATAAATCTTCAGATGGTGGTGTTTAGAGAGGCAAAACAGTCAGAGAAAGCAGACTCATGCTAAAAATTGGTGGCAGGGGCCACCCCATGGGCAAGTGGTTAAGTTCACGCACCCCGCTTCCACAGCCCAGGGTTTTGCTGGTTCTGATCCTGGGTGTGGACACACGCTATCGCTCATCAGGCCATGCTGAGGCAGCGTCCCACATAGCATAACCAGAAGAACCTACAACTAGAATATATAGCTATGTACTGTGGGGCTTTGGGGAGAAGAAGAAAAGAAAAAGAAGAAGATTGGCAACAGATGTTAGCTCAGGTGCCAATCTTTAAGGAAAAAACATGGTGTCAAATTACTGCCCCTTTCACAAAGGAAGAGGTCTGATGAAACCTTTCATGTTCAGGAATTAGACTATATTGAAGACACAGTATTGGTTTCTATTCATTCTAGTTTGGGATATTTCCAGCAGCAGTAGTTGAGTTAGTCTTTAAGAGACAGAATCCATTTTGTCAGGTACTTGTACATCCTTTGCCTCTGCCATCATGACCAAAGGTTTATGGTCATAGGATAATATACCTGTCTCCTTTATTGTTGAGGACCTCTTTTGGGATGGATAGCTTCTGATGAGCATTAACCTGAGGCACTAAATTTTCACATTTTGTGTTCTCTCCATACATCCAGCCACATCACTCTTTCCTAAACTTGCTTGTCCTTGATCTTTCAATCCTGCTCCTAACAGGTGAGTCATTTACTGAGTCACTTAAGGAGTTATCATTTTAGGAGAATATTATAGGGTTCTATATGGAGGAGGTGTATGATTACATTTCAGAATTTTTACTCTGACTTCAGAGCAGAGAATAACTTATCAAATGGCAAACAAAGAGAGAGTGAATAAAGAGAGAATAGGTTTTAGATATTAAGAAAAGGGAAGATTGTGAATGGACCAATGAACGTAGTGGAGGGAAGAAGGCAGATAAGTGACTGAATTCAAGACATGTTTCACCTGGGAAAATGGCGACGGCAGCGGTGGCCATAGCTGTGGCAGTGGCAAGGGCACGAGGTCCCCACTCCGCAGAAGAAAAGGAGGGAAGAAGCTGCCTGCTGCCATTTTGCTTGTGGGCTGCCGCTCTCCGTTGCCTTTCCACAGATGCTGAAGATAGCAAACTGGAGGCAGTAAGGTGGATGGAGAGAATTTCTGTCTTTTTCACAGCAATTCACCCAAGATTTGGAGAAGTTTCACTCGTTGTTGGAATAAGTTCTTTACTCTTTTCCCTGAGTAACCCTCAAGTCTGGGTATTTGTGAGCTTGAGCGTGCCGCTCCTGGGTGGAAGGGTAATGACAGTAAGCCCTGGGAATGGCCCCAATCATCACCCTCCGAAGCCATGCACTTTCTCCCACTGCTGAAACCACCTCTGTCCTGGTCTCCCTCTTATCTTCCCCAGTCTGGCCTCCAGCGCAGTGTCACTCCACGCCCAGTAGAGGCCCACGAGGCTTCAGTGTGCAGGCTCCAGGGGCAGCAGATGAAAACGGAGCTGGGAGTCCGAGAACCCAAAGGCAGGTGGAGGCAAAGGAGAAGCAACAGGAAAAATACTGTCCCCTGCAGCCGTCCCCTGCCACCGTGTATGGGGTAAAAAGCTGCCACTGACCTCGGTGCAGTTGCCACGGCTGCCTCCTGCTTCTTGGCCCTGGAGCAGGATTTCCCTCCTGGCGCGGGCGAGAGGATGTAAGGGAGAGACGGGAATTCCTTATGGGGCAGCGATTCAAAGATGAGGGATAGAGAGACGGTTAGCGCCAAGAAAAAAGGAAGCCAAAGAATAAAACAAGGATTTCCCTACTAAAATGAAAAAAAAAAAAAAAAGTTTCAGGTTTGTTACTGATGGGATTCACAATTGATTAAGGAGTCTAATGAACAAATTAAAATGAGCCTGTGTTTGTCTCCAGAAACTGGGTGAATGAGATTGGAAAAGTGAAAAGGAGTAGAGAAATGAGTGAACGGAGCCCTAAGAAAATAAGTTCACTTTTGGACATTGCGTTAGTTTTCTACTGCTGCCATAACAAATTGTCATGATTTATTGATTTAAAATAACACCAATGTAGTGTTACCTCTCAGCTCTGTAAGTCAGGAGTCCTGGAGGGCTTGATGATTTTTCTGCTCCAGCCTTCACAAAACCAGGATCAAGACATCAGCCAGCTAGGCTGTTATCAGGTGGTATTAAAAAGGATCTGCTTCCAAGTTCATTCAGGTTGTTTGTCCAATCTTGGTCCTTGTGGTTGTGTGACTGATGTCCCTACTTCCTCAGTGGCTGTCAGTCAGGGGTAAGCAAAAGCTCCTAGAGGCTACCTGCATTCCTTCTCTTGCTTTCCATATGGCAGCCCCTACAGCAATGACTGGTCTAATCCCTCCCACCCTTACAATATCTTCAAGGGCCCTTTCTACCACACCTCTCTGACTGGTTCTTCTGTGGTCCTCTTCTGCTTTCTTTCTTTTTTTCTTTCTTTCTTTCTTTCTTTTTTTTTTTTTGGTGAGGAAGAGTGGCCCTGAGCTAACATCAGGGCCACTCTCCCTCTGTTTTTCATGTGGGATGCATCCACAGCCGTACTTGATGAGCAGTGTGTAGGTCCATGCCCAGGATCCGAACCTGTGAACCCCTGGCCACCAAAGCAGAATGTTCAAATCCAACCACTATGCCCCTAGGCTGACCCCTTCCTCTTCTGCTTTTAAGGACTCATGTGATTACCTTGGACCTACCCAGGTAATATAGGATAATTCTCCTATTTTAAGGTCAGGTGCAGGCTTTGTAATTCATTTCTTTTGGAGCAGAGCCCTTCTGGAAAGAGGAATAACCTTAATATAATCTCCTTGTGAGCATGCTAAAGATCAGCCTTTCTGGAAAAGATACTCATCTTGTTTACCACCAGACAGACAATGAAGAGTCCTTAGGGATAAAGTACTTTAGCAGTATATTTCTTGCATAGGTTACTTATTGTAAAAAAAATTCAGTTTGTGGATTTATGGAAATATGTTTCCTGAAGTAGCTCCTTTGCATAATCATTGTCTCTTTAGATATTGCCTAGAACGTACCTCATCTTTTAAATTTGAAACTAAGTACGTTCAAATATGAGAGAAAAGGGGCAATTTTGGGAGCCACGTCTGTGTTATAAGATCTCTTCAATAAAATAATGGTTCATTTGTGTCTGGTGTTCATATCCATTCAATAATTTATAAAAATTGGTGCTAAGTAAGAGATATGATTAATTTTATTCTGACTTCACTATTCACAGAGTTTTTGTAACGTGTGTGTATGACATCACTCACAAAGGATTTAATATAAAACCCTGGGGAAGAAAAACCCTTAGAGAACAGTCATAGAAAGAGGAGTCCATCAAGAATTGGCTGAAGCTAGAGAATACAGTATGATAGCATAATGGTTAATTTTGTGGGTCTATTTTCCCGGGCCATGGGGTGCCCAGACATTTAGTTAAACATTATTCTGAGTCTGTCTGTGAGGATGTCTTTGGATGAGATTAATATTTATGTCAATACAGTGAGTAAAGCAGATTGCTCTCCATAACATAGGTGGACCTCATACAATCAGTTGAAGGCCTGCAGAGAACAACAAGGCAGAACCGCCTGTGACTAACAGGGAATTCTTCCTGCCTGACTGCCTTTGAACTGGGGCATCCATTTTTTCCTGCCTTCAGACTCAAACTGAGACATTGGCACTTTCTGGGTCTCAGGTGTGCCAACCTTCAGACTGGAACTGCACCATGTTCTTTTCTGGTTTTCAGGCCTTCAAACTTGGACTCGAACCACATCATTGGCGCTCTTCGATCTCCAGCTTGCCAACTACAGATCTTGGGACTCATCAGTCTCCATCATTGTGAGAGCCAATTCCTTATAATCTCTCTCTCTCTCTATCTGGAAGCAAATGACTTGCAGGAGAAAAAAAGAAGAAACATGAAAAATTTACTCAAAAAGACAATGCAAAATTAATACAAAATGTACAATGTTATCTAATATTTGCTGAAATTATTTTTAGGTTTTTATATAAAACCTATTGGTTATATATATATTAATATATATATAATTGGTTATATATAGCTATTGGTTCTATTTTTTGGGAGAACCTTGACTAATACAGATAGAAAGGATGGAAAGAGAATATTTAAAGAAGTAGAAAGTGGTCAATAATATCTAATACTACTCATTGGATTTGGTTGCAAAAGAAGAATAGCAAAGGTCATTAGAGCAGAGTGATGGGGTTGCTAAGGGGTCAGTGAGAGAAGAGAAGGGGAGAAAGTGAAAAGAGCAAGTGTAGATAATTCTACTAACAAAGCTGTCCTGTCTTCCTTGCTAGACTACACTCTTCATCAAAAGGCAATCTCCACCCTTTGTCTATTTTATTCATCCCTTTATTCTCAGCACCCAGGAAAAACTTAACACATATTCAAAAATATACTTTATAACACTGTATAATTTCCAAGCCATAATCTATATACCATCTCATTTGCTTCTCAAAGACAATGTCAGACAATCTTATCATATTTATAAGAGGAAACTGAATCTCAGGCAAGCATGGTTGCAAAACTAGTTAATTGGTGACTGTGGATTGATCTCTTACTTTCCATTTATCTATTTATTAAAAATGCTTTCACATGCACACAAACTTTTTTTAGTGACAAATATGTAAAAGTGCATGTCCTGAAGGCCATGCGTGATAACTCTTGAAAATTTCAAATATAATAAGGCAGTGATTCAAATGATATGCTATCTTACTATTTCAATATTCTTAGTAGTTAAATTATGTATGTGTGTGTTTACATATATTCAATATACATATATTTTTAGGCTTTTAAATAATTGCTTAGTAAATACAGTATGAAACCAAGTAATGCAAAGAACAATTTTCTGAATAGTATCAACTTTTATCATCACACAGTACATGTGTAAACTTAAATTATATGGCTGAAATGAAGAAAAATGAACTAAAGCATGAGGAAAGTTGGGATTTCAAAAGGCAGAGAAACTGAGTTGAGAGACCAATGTGTTTGGTCTTCTTAATTAAGAATTTATGTGGCTGCCCAGTGACGCAGTGCTTAAGTTCACACATTCTGCTTCGGCTGCCCAGAGTTCACTGATTTGAATCGTGGGTGCAGGCCTACAAACTACTTGTCAAGCCATGCTGTGCCAGGCGTCCCATATATAAAGTAGAAGAAGATGGGCACGAATGTTAGCTCAGGGCCAGTCTTCCTCAGCAAAAAGAGGAGGATTGGCAACAAATGTTAGCTCAGGGCTAATCTTCCTCAAAAAAAAAAAAAAATGCTGTGTAATATTGACTCATTTGAAGCACTTAAATAAAATAATAATGAAAAAGGAAATATTTACTTTATTTTCTGTAAAACCAGCCCTATATTAGAGAGCTCTGAGAAAAATAACAAAATATCCTCCAACTGTGGATGCTTCCAAACTAGTAATACAGCTGAGGGCAATGAATTTTGCCAGGCACTATGAGTAATCTAAAAAAGGAATGATATGCATTCTCTACACTCTAGGAGATCTTAACTTACTGTGGGGCGGGGCGGGGGGGGAGGCTAATAAGGTAAGGAAAACTCTAATGAGTAATTTAGTAGCACAAAGAAATTGCAACAGGAGAACAAGGAAAATGAATTTAATTTTGAGATGATTGGTTAAATGGGGAAATGTCTTATAAAGTGACTGTTCTTGTACTAAGTCTTGAAAAACAGGTTGATACTAGGCCGTGATTGGCTTGGTTATATGGAAAGAGGACAGATGCATGGTCTTCTGAGGGAAGATGAATAGAAGGAGGAAAAAGAAATGAGAAAGTACGGTCTGCAAAGCAGGAACGATAGACTGTCTACTATAGCTTGGGCCTGGCTTGTGTGTGTGTTTGCGTGTGTGAGTATATGTGTGTATGAGTGTGCACAGCAGTATAGTAGCTTACTGGGTTTAACAACTGTGGTCTAGGATTTGAATAATATGAATAAAAGACCTGATTTGTTGTGTTTGCTAAGTTCTCTGGTTATAAATACCCAGCATGGCTGATTTCAAGCCACTAACATGATGCCACTGAATGCAAAGTTGAGATGAGATTCACCCAGTTGGCTCCAGCCAGTTTTCATTTATGTGTATGCCTGTGTGCGTATGAACAGGGATAAAGCATGTAAATAGAGGAGTGCGAAGGTATAAGATTTAGGACTGGGATAAGGTACATATAACAGAGTACTGTTGGGAAAAAATACAAATCCATTTCTCTTTCATGTAAAAAACATTCTGAAGATAGCAGTCCGGGTTTGAAATAGTGGCTTTCCGAGAGACTCAGTGTTCTTCCATCTCTATGCTCTACTGTCTTTATAAATCAGTTTCACAATATAAAAATCACCTCTTGTCTTTATAAATCAGCTTCAAAACACAAAAATCATCTCTTGGTCCAAGAAGGTTACTGGAGCTTTATTGTCGTGACCATTTTGCTGGCTAGAAAAAGAAGGAAAGTTGTTTTTTTTAAAAAAAAAATAGGAAAAAGAACGAAGGTACCACTTCTTCTAATGAGAATTTGAGAAGTTTCACCAACACCTTTATTTCCATCTCATCGTCTAAATCTTAGTCGCATTGAGTATATAAATGTAAGAAAGAATCTGAAGTGAATCTTATAGGTTGGAAAATTGTAGGCTTAAACAAAAATCTTTAAAGAAGATCAATAAATAAAAAGATACGTTACAGCAACTTGCAGTCTCTGTCACAAGCTATTGTGGTAGAAGAATAAATTAGGAAATATGCCAGGGTCAGAATTAAGTATCAGCACAGAAAATTTAATATTATTCTGTACCCGTAACTATGAGATTTTTATCATCATTCCCTTTTTTGATATCGTTTACCGCTAGTGGAAAGGATATTTGATTAGAGATACAGAGACTTTGTTGAAATAAATATTCAATTGTCTTATAGGACAATATTGGCAAGAAAATAAGTGACTGTAGATCCTGAAGACTGTAACAAATCTGATGTCAGCTCTATCCACAGACAATAAGATTTTGCTTACCACCAAAATGAAACTAAGAAATGATGTCCAAGACACAGAAAGCATTGCTCCACTATTTTAGGATAGAACATGGATCCTGGAAGAATGGCTTTAAAGTAGAAAGGACAAGCAGGCAAGATGGGACTTTCAAGCTGTGTGATGGAGGAAGGGAATTCCATGTGTATCTGTGATTATATAATAGTAAAAGTCATTTTCTTTCCAGTTACGAATTTTAATCAAAGCACATAAGTGAGCTTTTACCTATATAGTCTGAAGTCACTGAAGCTGTTTGAGGAAACAAAAAAATAGCAAAGTTTAGGTTTCTGCTTAGAAGACTAATTCTGGTGGCAGATATATAATTCATGTATTTTGAATGAGCAGACATAGGCAGCATAAAAAATGGTAATGAACCAAACCCAACAATCCAGGAAGAGAGTAACGGGCTCCAGGTTAAGCTAACAGTAATATTGCAAAGGGAAGGATGGAAGTAAAGAATCTCGTCAAGTTTCATCACTAGGATTTGCAAGCAATTGGCTTTGGAAATTTGAAGAAAATACATCCAGACTTTCCTGTGTGGGTTACTGATAGAATACAGGATTGCTTAACAAGATAGGGCGTGCTTTGGAAAGAAAGTATTTGTGGAAGAAAGAGGTACAACCAAATCGAGTAATGTTTATTTTTAAGTATTTGCTAAATATCCAAATATAGGCATTCTGTAATGTCTGTAGAGATAAATATAGGTATGAAATATAGATGACAAATATAGATGTTTAAAAAGCAATCAGTGGAAAACTAGATAGCTTCTGGGAGAAGAGTATGTGACAGAGAAGAAGAGAAGGAGCAAAGACTGGAGTTTGAAAGACTGACAGAGAAAAGGAAGCTGCAGCAAGATTGGGAGGGGGCAGTGATGCAGTTATAGGAACAATTCATCTGCATGAAGTATTAATTTTTGAATGCTGTGCTAATTCCTGCCTTTGTTCTCATAAGAAAATTGAAGACAGATAATAAAAAAACAATGAATCTGTCAGGGCTCTTGACTGCATGCCTCAGAAAATGATTCTGGCTATTTTAAGAAATGGAGAAAATCAGAGGTTCTGAGGAAGGACAAGAGTCCGGGGGCCAGAGTGGCGGCCAGACGCCAGGAGAACTTCCTGGTGTTCAACAACAAGAACAAAAGCCAAGTGCCATGTGGTTCTCACGTGGCACCCATGTGGTGGCCCATAGCATTTGCTTCTGTAACGACTTTTCATCTTACTCTTCCACCTCTAGTTCTCAAAAGTGCTGTTATAGAGACGTTGCCCATCTCTATGACACCTTCCTGCCCTGCGACTGTGCTCAGAGAGGGATCTGGAAAAACTGGCTCCCTGTGGTTCTGAAGGCTGCGCTGCCTCCCTCATTACTACACTCAATGGGGAATTCTAGAAAAGGAAGATGAGGGAGACAGTAGCAGGAAACGGATGTTCAGAGAAACTATGAATATTCGTCATGTGCCGCACACTGAGCTAAAGGGTTAACCTACATGTTCTGAGATAATTATCACAATTTATGTGGCTTTATAATTCTCAATGTTCAGAAAACGAAACTAAAGGATAGAGAGAGTAAAAACTCTAAGGTAACTCAATTTATAAGTGGAGTGAGAATGAAAACTCAGCAAGTTCAACTCCATATACACATTTGACCAGACTCGGGGCACTTACACTTTAATACCTTTCTATATTATTAACTGGTCCCATATAATTCAGTTAATTAGTGACTGAATTGTAACTACAAACTGTTAACTATTGTCACTTTCAGGGGGTATATAATAACGTGTTCTCTCCCAAGGACTTGGAAATAATGGGAATAAGAATGTGTTCAGACTAAAATTATGAGTTGAATATGTAATAAATGAGGGCATGAATAGATAGCAGGATGTAAAGGGAACTGTGTCTGTTGGTTCAGAATTTTGGTTGAGACCCTTAAGATTAGAAAAAATAACGGTGTTACAAGGTCAAGTGATGTTCAAAAGTCAATCACCCAACTTGAGAGTATATAAAAGGAAGTAAGAATATTGGTCAAAAAGTTTAAATAGTGGGCATTTAGTGGGAGAGGTTGGTTGAATGCTAAGCACTTTTATTCCTTCCTTTTTATTGGGAAGCGTGAGTCCATGCTTGCTTCCTCCTTACCTCCAACCAGGAAAGGGGATGATTTAAAGAGAGGCAATTGGAAAATATGACCTGTGCCCACCAGAGATTGTGGGGTACAGAGATTAGTGCCAACCCCTTTCTGGATCAGTGTACATGTAGGGTGCTTAATGTGGCCAGCTGTGATAAAAAAGCACAGGGAGAGCAAGTTGACCTTCCAGACTTTGGTAGGTCTTCTCAAAATTCAGGTGGACCTCAGAGTCAGTAGCTGAGTTTGGTTTACCTTAAAAATACTCCAGCCCATGTGAACCAAGCGTCAGTGTGAGTTACCATATCAAAAAGACTCTTGGGGAGTACTTGAGAAAGGTGATCCATAAGGAACTGAGTCACTTGTATCAGAAAGAGATGCAGTGGAAGGTTCTCAAAAAGGCCTTCAAAAATTCTCAGAACAGCCCCACGAAGCAAAGCACTAAAGTCCCCAGAATCAGATTTCAACCAGTCTCCTTGCCTCTGACTCCCTCTACTCCCTGTTACCATTCTGGGATCTGGAGGCAAAAAGTAAGTGAGGAGAAAGAATAAAAGTGAAAATGGGATAAATAGGATCATCCTGTCATGCCCCACTCCCTCCCCACTGCAGGCATTCAACTAAGTCCAGGTGGGATGATGTGAGTACAGGAAAAAGCTTAAATTGGAGGAACAATTGAAGCTTTAATATTAGACTCAACTCTGCTCTTTAATAACTGAGAACAATAAAGCTTCTTAGCAGGTGAAGATGAGCAGAAAGACTAAAGGATATGTCTCAGGTTTTGAGTAGGGAAGGATGATTTGACAGAGCAACTTAAAAGAAAAGTGACAACAATAAAAATTAAAGTTGATTTCTGCTGGCTTACTACTCCAGCTCATTCAATAAATCAGCTTTAGACATAAAAGATCAGCTGAAAAAGGTAAACTGGTTCGGAGTCTGCGAAGTATGACTGTAAATGAATTGAATTCACAAACATATCTAAAGAAAGAACAGGCCAACAATAGGAAATGGACATGGACATCCATGGATGAAAACATTGACAAATGGTACTATAAGACATTAGGCCTAAGAAGATGAGAGAGAAAAATGGGAGAGGGGATAGGATAATTATGTAAATAATTAAATAGAAAAGTGGTTATAGTGATGTCTAAATATTATTAAATTCTTCTCATGTGGGAGACACTCAGCTAAGCATTGCGATAGAGTCAATTATTTTAATCCTTTCAAAAATAACACAAAGTAACTATTATTTCCATTGTACAAATTAAGAAACTGAGTCACAAAGAGGTAAGAGAATTTGCTCAAGGTCATAGGTAGTTAATGTCATCAGAGATGCATACAAAATTATACTAATTAAAAACTTAATTGTTGGAACAAACTATAAGTGTATCAGGTCTTAAGAGGACAGGATAGAGACATTGAATAGGCCTAAAATAGGATTTAGTTTGGCCTTTTGGCCAATTGTGTTAAATCAAGCTAACCTAATTTTTCATTTCACTGAGTCTGTTGCAAATTAAGTCTGATCTCATTAATGTTGTCTAAGTTGAATGCTTTTGGGGGAAAAAAATAACTCTATTAAGCCATAAAGACACAATTAGTGAAATGTATTAGATGTGATTATAATGTGACGGATTATTTTTATAAGCGTACCAAACTTACAGACTCAAATGAATATTGAACTTTATACTATTAACTTTGAAAGAATAGGCCATGTAGTAATGAAGTTTGTCTTGTTGAAAACTTTTTTTCTCCTCATTTTTAAGTTCAGCTCAGAGAAGTTTTCAAGGCATATCAAAAATATCTGCATTTACAGACAAATAATATTAACAAAAAATCATATTACCCAGTTTGATAAGCCAGACTTTTCCCACAATTACTTTGCCATGTTTCTAGAGATCAAATCGATTTTCTAATTACAAAACTATGTATTGAAGGCATTCCTAAGAGTAATTAGAAGATATTATTAAAGGGAATATTCCTCAGATAGTTTGAACGGTGGCAGGAACAGCAATAGAAGCTTGGAGACTACTAGGTAATTACTTTGAAAAGACAGCATTCAAAGTATATTTGAAAAGTATTGGTCATGGAATTTTATACTTATACTCTAATAATATTTACTAGTTGAATAATTTCATACATCCTTATGCATCTAGTGATAGGGATTGATTTAAATCAAAAGCTTCAATATATTAATAGTATTAGACCAAGTAACGCCACTTTGAGTTCACATCTCATATCTATAAATAAACAAAATCTTAACTATAGAAAAGAGAGCATTATGCACTACTATTATGGTTCCTATGGAATTACTTATAACTGCACACAATTGCCAGCAGTTTGCTGAAATATGAAATGTTTATCACCATTTTGTGAACCCCTTATGACCATTTTTTTTTTTTTGAGGAAGATTAGTCCTGAGCTAACATCTGCTGCCAATCCTCCTATTTTTGCTGAGGAAGACTGGCCCTGAGCTAACATCTGTGCCCATCTTCCTCTACTTTATATGTGGGATGGCTTGCCATGTTCACACCCGGGATCCAAACCGGTGAACCCTGGGCCACTGAAGTGGAACATGCGCACTTAACCGCTGTGCCACAGGGCCAGCCCCTGAGCATTTTACAAAACAGAAAATGACACATAGCTGAATGGCAGGAAATGCACGAAACATTCAAAAGATGGTTAGTTTAGGTGACAGGTTTATGGATAACTTTCCTTTTCGTTTATTTTCTTTCCTTTCTTTATTTTTTTTCATATTTTCAAATCTTTCAACAAAGTCCAGCATCACGTATTACTAAAATGACAACATATTAATATTCACTATCGGAATAAAAATAAAGGTGGTATAATTATACAAGGCTATGGAGACCAGGAGGTGGGAGAATTGATCGCCATTCAGAGACTGCCTACCACACTCTGTCCTGTGGCTCCCGTGAGTTATGTCCTTCCTATATGCAAAATACACTCACTCCTTTTGAGGGTTTTCAAAAAGCATCTGCTCAAAATCCAGAATCTCATTTTTTATATCAGGTCCAGCTGTGAATGAGGCTCCCTTGTTCTTTAAGTATTTCTTGAATATTGTTCCACTTGATTTCCCCCTGTGAAATTGAGGAGGCGAGTTACCCGCCTTCTCACATAGTCAATAGGAAACGGTGGGATACACCTAGGAGTGCTCTTACAGACATTCTTGTTTAAAATTGGGAGTAATTGGAGGAACAAAGGAATCACTGACCTAGACCAATTCTGCTATCCAGTTAGGCAAATGCTGGACATTTCTTGAATAGATTGCAAGTCCCTGGAATCGTTCTCCATTGCTTTCATTGTCATCCTTTGGAATCTTAGTTCTGCCCTCTGAATTATCCTTCCTTTTCCATTGCTCCTTTGGCTTGTGTTTGCTGTTGAGCAGCAATTTCAGCTTACTTTCTGCCAGCATAATTTGGAGGGTCCAAAGTGTTCTCCTTCTGTACTGTTTCTGTCCCTCTCAGTAAATGCTGGAACTAATTCTGCATGTGTAAATCTTTAAGAAATTTGTGGATCTTTTGTGAGTTTTCTTGGTGACTACTGTATTAGACGAAAGCCTCAACGGCAGATCTTTGTGAGATACATCCCTCTCAATCTTGGCCTTCTGCTGAGGGACAATGCCTTCATTCTTCTTAGAAGCTTACTGTTTGATCGAGAGAATCTATGATGAATACCTTTAAAATCTTTAGAAGATTTTTGTCTTTGGCTTCATCTTTAGACCATATTTTTCTTGCAGGGTCCTGGATTTGAACTTGGCCTGGAAGTCATTGTTTTATTCTAGTATCAAATACCATCTGAAGAGGCTGAGGATTTTCAAAACTCTTGCATCTTACTCCTTTTATTTAATAGTTCCTTCTTCAATTTATCTCCTCTCAACATTTTACTATAAGAAGCGAGAAGAAGTCAGGTGACATCTTCAAAACTTTGGTTAGAATATTAGACAGATACATCCAGTTCCTTAGGTGCGTTTGCTATACTCCATTTAAATGTTATTCCACTGCATAAGAAGAATGCCCTTTTCTACCATCTCAGTAGGTATGTGTGACTGTCCTTTAAGCCCTCACCAGCAACTTCTTCAAGTCTGAAATTCCATGGTGTGTTCTAGGCATTTTGACTTTTTGCAAATGTTTTCCTGAAAGCTCATTGCCTGGTCCCATATTTTAGGCTTTTGTTACTGCTACTTATTGGTACCAAAATCTGTATTAGATATTTATTATTACACAACAAATTACCAGAAAACCTTAGTTATCTTATAATTTCCGTGAGATATGGTCCAGCATCCAAGTACAGCTTAGCTGGGTGCCTTTCCCATAGTTTTCTTATGAAATTCAGGCAAGTTGTTCCCTGGGGTTGTGGTTTCATCTGGAGATTCGATTGTGGAGGTGGGTGGTGGTCTGAGTCCACATTCATTCATGTGTTTTTGGCAGGCCTTGTCCCCTCATTGCACGGGCTTCTTGACTTGGATGCCTCATGGCCTGGAATCTGACTTCCTTTAGGGTAAGCAAGTTAAGAAAAAGCAAGAGAGAGCATGCAAGAGCACTATTGTGTGCCCAAGATGGAAGCCACAGTCTAATTTCAGAAGTGATATCCTGTCCTTTCTATTGTATTCTATCCATTAGAATTAAGTTAATAAGTTCATTTCCTATGCAAGAAAAGAGAAGGGATACCAGTAGGTTGATATCATTTAAGCCCTTCTTGTAAGTTAGCCACCATTCCAACCCTTCCACCAAATTAATTCACCTCTGGCACTTCACGTGTGTGAAACACATCCTGATCCACTCTAATGCAGCTCAGAAACACTTGAGCTTGTCCCTGAAAACAACCAAGTAACCAAGTTGCTATGATCCAATCTATATCATAAATTTACACCCTGAACAACTCACCAACATGCTCTATTAAAATGGAAGATACACATAGAAAATTCAAAACCTGCTTATAAGAACTTTTTGATAGCATGTTACCTCAAATACAGTTTTAATGATCAAAATTGTTAATGTCAGCTATCTTTGGTTCTTTTAGAATTAAGTGAGCTAACTGTTATAAAGAACATAATATAATGCCAACCAAATATTCGTGCTTAATAAATAATAACCACTGCTACTACTATTACAGTCCTGCACCACATAACGACATTTCTGTCAATGACGAGCTGTATATGTGACAGTGGTGCCATAAGATTAGAACCATATAGCCTAGGTGAGTAGTAGGCTGTACCATCTAGGTTTGTATAGGTACACTCTATGGTGTTCTCACCACAGTGCAATCGCCTAACGATGCATTTCTCAACATAGCCCTGTTGTTAAGTGATGCATGGCTATTATTATCCTTGTAATCATTATTGAATAAATATGCATCACTTTTTAGAAATGCAAGAAGTCTCCTTGAAATAGTTGTTGAATGAATAGGTGTAGCCTTTTTAATATTTTTTTCTGTTTTTCCCGCAACACAGGTCTACAAAATACATGGTTAATAAATCATATTTGAACAGATTTTACCTTCCGCAATTTAAGACAAATAAATTTGTGCCAATGGCTTATGCCTGGATTCTTCAAACATAAGCAAAGAACAGTTTGCTTTGATATGGAGATCTCCCTATGTTTTAAAAAAATTATTGAAGCATAACATGCATGGTGTAAATACAGAAAACCACCTATATTGGGGGTACTCATATATAGCTTTCTGAATTTTCACAAAGTACTGATGTAAACAGTACACAAATTTAGAAACATTATCGGTAATCCAGAATTTCCTTGAGCTCTGTTCTGGTCTCCACATCCCCAAAAGGGGAACCACTATTTGAGTTTTTAAACCATAGATTGTTTTGCCTACTTATGAAACTTGTATGATTTTCTACACTTTAGTGTTTATTTCACCCTGCAGTATTTGTGAGATCTATCCACACTATTGTCTACATTTATAGATCATTCATTTTCAATGCTGCATAATATTCCACTGTGTGACCCTACCATAATTTATCCATTCTGTTGCTGACTGGAACTTTTTTCAGTTTTTGTATATTATAAATAGTGTTATGACAAACATTCTTATACATATTTTTTGGTAAACATGGTTTGCACTGCTTTTGGGGTATACGCCAGATGTGGACTTATTGGATTGTAGATTATGTATATATTATGTTTTAGTAGATAGTGGCAAAGAGTGTGTGAATGTGTCTGAGAGTTCCCACCAGCAGTTTATGACTGTTTTGTTTGCTCCCCATCTTTGAAAACACTTAGTATCTTTGTAATGCACTGAATGTTTATGTGCCCCCAAATTCAAATGTTGAAACTCTAATCCCAATGTGATGGTATTTGGAAGTGGGGCCTTTGAGAGGTAGTTAGGTCATGAGAGTGGAGCCCTCTTGAATAGGATTAGTGCCCTTTTAAGAAAAAGCCAGAGAACTAGATAGCGCTCTTTTCTAGCAGGTGAGGATAGAATGAGAAATCTGCTGCCTGCAAACCAGAAGAAGTCTCTCCCCCAACCATGCTGTCACCTTGATCTCTGACTTCCAGCCTACACAACTGTGAGAAATAAATTCTGTTGCGATGTGGCCCAGTTTATGGCATTTTGTTATAGCAGCCCAAACTATGACAACCATCTGCCATTTTTCATTTCATTACCTTCATTTCATTGGGAATATATTGATACCTCATTACGGATTTAATTTATATAAGACATAGGCTCAATCTCTTAATGGAAAGAGTGTTAAACATTGTGGATATCATTAAGTTGCCAGAAAAGAATTAGATATAAGGACTAAAGAGTAATATCCTAATCACATAGTTGGCATGAAAATATCTGTTAAATCAAGTTTATCTTAGAAGGTTAGGAAAGAACATAAATAAATGTTTTGGACCTTATATTTACATAATAAATTGATTTTTTTATTTGTGGTAAACATCATTAATTGCACACACACAATTTTGTATCTACCAAGTAGTATACACAATTTTGTAATCTACCAAGTACATCAATTTTTTGGCAAGGGTAATAGTCATGAGATCCTATTTACAATAATAAAATTTACAGTCATGTTCCTTCTTATCTCATTCAGTATTTCCAAAATTTACCCCAAGCTTAAATATTTAATTCTTTAATGTCCTTATAATGATCAACACAAAAGTATAAACTGATTATTAAATATTTTTGTAGATAGTAAAACAGCTTGTAAAATTTCACTGGGACTAGATCTGTAGATTTATTATTGAATTTTCTTAACACTTGAACTTAAAACATTTTTAAATCATCCAGGAAATCAAGAATGTTGAGATAAGATTCAAAATTTACTTGTACTATTCTAATGCTATAGAAAAATTTTATATCACTCAGTTTGGAATTCGAATATTTACCTCATGTATTAATGTCTGATAACAAGGAATAAATTGCAGAATTCTGAATTAAAATTAATTTCAAATTCCACTTCAAAAATTTCATCTTAGATTCTGAAAGTTCTTTAAGTAAGCATGTCACATGTGAACTGCCTATTAGTATTAGAAAAGGCATAAAGAATACAGTTATAAGGAAATTAGTCACTATACTCATTAAATCAGACAATTAAAACATCAAAAATATTAGCATATAAAATAAAAGTGGATTTCATGGAAATGTATACAGCCATATACATAGCATAATAAATTTCTTAAGCTAGATAACTATCTGCAATAAAAATAAGAATAAAAGAAGAAATAAACATAACAATATAAAACTTGGGTATGTATGTGAAGCTTAAAACTATCTTCATTTGCATATCTAATTGCACCTAGTGCTAAATCCAATCAAAATTGTAGCTAGATTTTAAATTGGACTCTCAAAGGTATTTGACAAAATGTTCTACAAACCAGGGTCTTGGAGCAAGATATTACAGTCTTTACACTGGGTTTATAGGAAGCCTGCAGAAAATCTAGATTTAGTGTTAGAGAAAAAGTAGCTTTATTTCCTTTCTATCAAAATCAAAATATAATGATGTATATTTTAGTGTAAATTATTATTTTTTTATTGAAGAGTATAATGCTAATCAATAGTCATTTGCTAGGATACCTCATCCACTTTAGGTTGATTTTGTCTTGTTTTTAAGCTTTGGCTTTGAAATATTTCCCACTAGGCTACCAAGAGAAGTCGTCCAGACAACTTAAAGACTATTACTGGAAACATAGCACTGTGGACTTTAGTTTGTCTGTACCTTTCCATATTTACAGCATAGTTTACATCTGTCAGCCATATTCTATCACTTTTCCATTTTTTATTTATTTTTGCAAATTCAAAAAGAAAGCTAAGTTTAAAACAAACTAAGAGGACCCAGGCAAATGGGTAACATTGGTTTTGATGGTTACACCTTTCCAAGGAATAATCCATTGTTTTAGATAAATAGTAATTTTTTAATATACAGAGTCAATGTTTTTAATTCAAGGGTATCATATTTCTCCCTCTAAAATATTATTGGGCTTTTAGTTGCAGATTTTTAAATTTATCTAACAAGTTTAATAGTTAAGCAGTTTACTTTGTTTTAATGATCTCAAGTTTATAATAGTATTGTTTTGGTATTATAGGAGAAAGAAAAAAGTTATAAAATATGGCTTTTTATCTCAGGAAACTTTCAATTTATTTGTGAGATTGCTACATAAAAAAACATAGTAAAATAATAAATGAATATTTGTGATAATAATATTGATATATTTACATTGTCTTTATCCAAAATCTGGATTTAAGTTAATAGATAATTCCTTGTTGATTGTGATAATCAGTAGAATATTATAACTGGGACATGAGCTGACTTTGAAAAATGACTAAATGTAGGCAATATAAATAGAGAAAAAGGATCATTTTAATTTTGAGAAGAGATATAAAAGAGTTAATTAAAAACTTGAAGAATTGCAAGAAAGCAAAATATCTGTTAATAAAATCAGAATTTATATATTATGTTTATACACATTTTATATATAACATATAATTGTCATATATATTATTTTTATATTATCTATATTATTCTATATATAAAATTATATATATTATGTAATGTGTATTGTAATGTATATGATATATATTATATTTTATCTAAGAAACAAAGTGGGAAGATCTTTGAAATTTAAAATAAAACATGCAGACAACTTTAGTATCTAGATTTTTAAGGATGTATTGGAACCACTGAAATTTTTTGAGCATGGAATATAAATATAAATTTAAATGTGTAGCAAGTCAAAGAACAAATTGGACTGGAAAAAGGAGGAAAACAGAAAAGACTCCTGATGTTAGCTTGCTAAGCATGTATAATCAAATAAAATAAAGGAATCACTCCTCACTTTCATAACCATAAGCAACTAGGATCTATATCCTAGAGTTCAAATGTATATATATATTAGATACTTTTAAACATCCATAAGACATTCTAGATTAAAACAGATATAGACAAGATGAAAATGCAATGAGATTCAGCAACTTACAGAAATTCTTTTAGTCATGTCTCTTGTTTCTCAGTTTCCAAACACGTATGAGTATATAAAAGAAAGTTACCAGTAGTTTTAAATACACTGCACTCAAAATATGCTAATAGTTTTCAGTATATTGTTAGAAGCAGAAATTTACTTTAAAGCAAATATTTCTTCTATCCTCCAAATTGTAACTTGAGTAACCTCTCTTACTCATGCAGATGCAAGTAGACAAGAGGCTCATTGCCCTGGAGAAGCAGAAAAAAAGGATCGCTTTTTGTGGTTTGCTAGAGGAGAGACCCAACAACTCAATACTCCCATATTTACAGAGCCAGTT
The DNA here is from genome assembly GCF_041296235.1 of Equus asinus. Lineage (NCBI taxonomy): Eukaryota > Metazoa > Chordata > Mammalia > Perissodactyla > Equidae > Equus > Equus asinus. The sequence goes on from NC_091799.1 coordinate 86,146,749, forward strand.
GATAGTAAGGAGACACGGAGATTTGGAGGAATATGGGTATGGAAATGTAGTCCTGTTCTCTCTTGACTTTTATTTTAATGCCAGTTAAGGTTTTCTTGTGGGAAAAATAACCAAAAACGTTGTCCAGCAAAAACCATGGGGAGAAGGCAAGACTGGCCTTAAACTACAATCTCCCACAATGACTTTAGGAGCACTACCATTGTCTAATGAGAAAATCTGTCCTAGATGCATTAAGTAAGCCACCCAGGATCACATAGCAAGAAAAATGGCAGAGCAGGATTTGAGCCTTAATAGACTGACTCTGCAATTCTAGCCTTGACCAGATGTTGGTACTCTACAGAGCCTCGGCAGAACTAGTCATGAGGGCGGCCCTTCCATCCCTCCCTCAAGGTGGATGCATTATCAGTTCTCAGTCAGTAATTGCAGAGTCTTTTTCTACATAGGTCATAATCTCTGAAAACAGCAATGGTAGACTCCAGACTCAAAAGACATAAATGTTCAGGTTTAAGCATATCTGGGTTCAGGTTTAAGCACAAAGAGGAAGAAAAAAGCTCAGCACTAATCTTTTGAGAACCTCATAAGCCTTAGGATATCTTAGAATTTTCAGAAAAGGAAGGGAAGTTTAACTTGGACATATTGTTATTTTGGTTTTAAATATAAGATAAACCCAGCATTAGCAAAGCAGTCTTTCTTATGAAAAGAGGTATAATGGGTTAAATTGTGATCCCCCCTCAAAAAAAAATATGTCCAAGTCCTAATTCCCAGAACCTGTGAATGTGATCTTATTTGGACCAGGGGCTTTGCAGATGTGATTGAGTAACAGACCTCAAGATGACACCACCATGGATTTAGGGTGGGCCCTAAACACAATAACTATGTCCTTATAGACACACACAGGAGAGAAGACAATGAGAAGATGGAGGCAGAGATTGGAGTTACTCAGGAACCATAGGAAGACTTGGAGCCACCAACCTGGAAGAGATAAGGAGCTGATTCTTCCCTAGAGCCTCTGGGGGGAGCGCTACCCTGACAACATATTCATTTTGGTCACTGGCCTTACAATCAGTGACAGAATAAATTTCTGTTTTCCTAAGCCAATCAGTTTATAGTAATTTTTTACAGCAGCCCTAGGAAACTAATACAACAGGATTAAATAAAAATCAGCCATTCCTAACCTTTCTAATATTGATTATACATTGAAACAAGGAAAATTCTGATCTGGCCACCTTTTAATCTCTCACATGGATATGTAAGTAAAACATTTCAGAGTCCTCTTGGCAATATATCTTTATACTTGATGTGGAACTGCATCAATAACTTGAATGTTATTTGTTTTATCAAAGATGTCAAATCGTTGGAAGAAAGATTTTGTAACGAAAAAATAAAAATGGAATAATTTGTATCTTTGGCTTTCTGGTTATTAAAAGCTCTTTGGAGGTCGTCTTAGTTTGGATAAGTACTGCTTCAATTTTTGTAGGTAGTGTGAATGCATAGTTAAGCCTAGTAATTTCAGACAATGTGAGTTAATGTTGAGCTCCAACACTATGAGTTGTGTGTCCTTGGACAATTTGCTTACCTTCTCACAAGAAAAATTTGCTCATCTCTAAAATGAGTAAAATAAGACCACCTGTTATGTAGGAGTTCTGAAGATGAAATAATATAATGAGTGTAGTGTTCTTTTTTATTGTTAATAGGATAATAGTTCTTCAGAGAAGTAGAGCAATGATTGCAAAGATAATACATGAACCATATTTAGCAGAGTGCCAGGCATATGACAGCACAGTCATATTATTACGACTTTCTTTTTATTGCTATTATCACTTATATTATTATTGTGTTTTCAATTTGACTTTAATTATTTCTCAAGTGCAGAAAAATGGGGAAAAAGTGTACAAGAATGCAATTTATTCTTTAATATTGAAAAACCTATATAAACCTCATTATAATGATTTTTTCAATTTCAGAGAGAAAAATTTATTTTAACGTCTAAAGTTTATTACTTTTACATTAAGTAGTTAATTTTTACTCAAAAATGAATAGGCACTTTATTTGTTAATAGCTTCTCAAATTTTAATTACCTCAGAACATCTGTGTAGTTACCTCATGTGGCAGGCTGCTTAATCAGTTTGTTAATAAGAAGGAGAAAGATTAAAAATATTTCTATTGTTAAGTCTCTTTTTAGGTTCATTGATAAGGTCCATGTAATTCATATGCCCATATAGTCTAAAAGTCTTTTTTACAAATAACTTATGAAATAATTTCTTTAGACAGAGCCCCAGTGTCAATGGAATAATGAAGTAGTACATATCTCTTAAACATTGCTTGCAATGCTTTTTTTTTACACAGAACAATCTTATGAAACACTTGAAAGAAACTTCAAATATATTTCAAAGTCATTAAGAGTAGAGGTATAGTTTGTTAACTTATCTACTTTACTATAAATATATCGACTGTAATTTGTAATTACTTGTATATTTGGAGAAGTTAGAAGTTCTATTTTTCTTTATAGAAAACTTCTCTTACTTGAGAGATGGATTAAAATAGTTTATTCCTCAGTTTTATTTTATTTTATTTATGCAGTGTCTAAAACAAAACATTTGGGGAGTTTGGTGTCAAGATGGTGGTGTAGGCAGACTCTGAACTCAACTCCTCCCAAGGACACAACAAATTTACAACTACTCTTGGAACACTTACACCTGAGAGAACTTCAAACTGGATAAGAAGAACCCCTGTGACAAGGAACAGTCCTGGCTGAGGTGGAAAAGGCAGGAATTCTTTTCTGAAGAGCAAAAGAACACCTTCCCAAGCTGAGGTGCTTCATGGCAGGCCAGGAGCAACCATAAGGTGTACAGCTTTCCCTGGAGGAGTGGGGGACCTGAGCAGGGGAACGTTACTGCTATAAGCATCTTACGGACTCAGCACAATGAAGACAAGTGTCATAATAGCTGACTTTGCTGGCTACTAACAACAATTGAGAATACTTGCAAAAAAGCTATTTGACATAAGGGGAAAAAGCTAGGTCTTAAAGGCCGCATGCACAAATTCATCTCTTTCAGAAAGCAACATAAATCACCAGAAAGAAAGAAACACAGTCCTTTGGTGAAAAGAGATTTGATAGGCTCTGGGTACATTTGGTGAGAGGTGACATCTCTCCAGGAACTGAGACATTGATGACAGCCATTATTGTGACCTAGTATAGGCATGTTGACACAGACACTGGCATAAGCCATTGAAGTTCTTCCCTTGGTTTGTTAGCCCAGGGTCTGTCCCAGCCACTAGAGTATTGATTTAATCCAGCTCAGCCAGGGCAGGCAGTCTGTCTCAGGGACCAGACCTACCCAACAGCAAGACCATGGGGCAACTTGTGGGCCTGCATAAGCTGGGTGCCTTGATCCTCTGAAGCTAGGTGAGGGGTTCCACCTCTGCAGGGCAGGGCATGTGTATTAAGCAGGTGGAGTATGTGGAACATTGGTGGAGTGTGTGGGATCTCCACACTGGGGCCACTGGGTCAGCTTTAGGGGGTTGGGGCATGTGCACAGGGCATGACTGTGTTGACAGTATGTGTAGTCCTGTGAGTGGTTGGGATTGTCAGCTGCAGAAGACTTATGCTTCTCAAACAGCCACATTTGGGATCAGCCCCACATTCCAAAGTTTGCAACAATTGGGTGCTTCCATGCCTTGGGCCAGTCCCATTCACTTAAAATCCTCAGAGAGCTGACAAAAAATAGCCTTGCAGGCTGGAGGCTGACAGCAATTGTAAGCCCCTGAGATTGACAATCAGCACACTGAGGGCCTATTCACTTAACAGAAAAACTGCCACAGGAATGTGTTATTAGATCTTGCAGCTAACCGTGCTGGGGCACCCCATTCCTGATAAAGTGACTGAATTTTCCATAGCAGCCACACACAGCTGAGAATTACAACCAACCAGCCAGGGAGACAACCTAGATTCTCTGGGCACCTGCAGCAAGAGCAACCCTGCCACAATAGAAAGATACAAATAGCCTACCCATGGGTCACTCCTGGGACATTTGGAACTGGTGACAAGAGGAAAGCACACTGCTGGACATCATAAAGCATCTCTTACATAAGGCAACCTCTCCAAGATCAGGAGATATAGCTGACTCACCTAATACATAGCTATAAGCACAGAGAAAGAATCAAAATCAGGAGGCAAAGGAATATGTTCCAAATAAGGGTACACGACAAAAGCCCAGAAAAAGAGCTAAACAAAATAGAAATAAACACTATACTTGACAATTAGTTTAAACAAAGAGTCATAAGGATCCTCACTGATCTTGGGAGAAGAACGGGTGAACTCAATGACACTGTCAACAAAGAATTGGCAAATATAAAAAAAAAATCAGAAATGAAGAATACAATGCTGGAAATGAAAAATTCACTAAAGGGACTGAATAGCAGAGTAGATGATACAGAAGAATAGATTAGAGACCTGGATGAAAGACTAGAGGAAATCACCCAACCTGGACAGATAAAAGGAAAGAGGATTAAAAAGAACAAGAACAGTCTAAAGGACCTCTGTGACAATATCAGGTGAATTTGTGTTATAGGTGTACCAGAGAAGAGAGAGACAAAAGGGCAGAGAATCTGTTTGAAGAAATAATAGCTTAAAACTTTCCTAACCTAAGGAAGGAAACAGACATCCAGGTACAGGAAACACAGAAAGCACCAAAGAAGATAAACCCAAAGAGGCCCACACCAAGACATATTATAATGAAAAAGTCAGCAATTAAAGATAAAGAGAGAATCCTAAATGTCACAAGAGAAAGGCAAAAAGTTACGCACAAAGGAAACCCCATAAGTCTGTCTGCTGACTTCTCAGGAGAAACCTAACAGTCTAGAAGAGAGCGGCATGATATATTTCAACTACTGAAAGGAAAATCCCTATAGGTAAGAATAGTCTAGCTGTCAAGGTTATCATTCAGAATGGATGGAGAGATAAAGAGTTTCCCAGACAGAAAAATTAAAAGAGTTTATCATCAGGAAATCAGTCTTATAAGAAATGCTAAAGGGACTTATTTAAGTGGGAAAGAGAAGACCACAAAGAGGAATAAGGAAATTATAAGAAAAAAAGGCAATAAAATCAATGGTAAAGGCAAAAATAAATAAATGTATGTAGCAGCTAAACCACCTATGAAGCTAATAGGAAGGTCAAAAGACAAAAGTACTAAAATTACCTATTTTCGTGATTACAGGATAATGGATACACAGGTACACATAAAGAGATTAGGAATGATATTAAAAACATAAAATGTGGGAGGAGGGGAGTAAAACAGTAGAGCTTTTAGAAAGAGGCCAAACAAGGAGACTATCAATTTAATATAGATTGCTATATGCATAGGTTATTATAGATTAACCTCATGGTAATCACAAACCAGAAACCTATATAAATACGCAAAAAACAAAGAGAAAGGAACTCAAACATAATACTAAAGAAAGCCATCAAACCACAGGGGAAGTGAACAAGAGAAAAAGAAAGTAACAGAGAAGAACTACGAAAACATCCAGAAAAAAAGGTAACAAAATGGCACTAAGTACACAGTTATCAATAGCTACTTTAAATGTCAATGGACTAAATACTCCAATCAAAAGTCAAAAGGAGGCCAATTGGATAAAAAAAAAAAGACCCATTCATATGCTGCATACAAGAAACACACATCAGACCTAAAGACATCCACCAAATGAAAGTGAAGAGATGGAAAAGGATATTTGACGTGAATGGGAATGAAAAGAAGTCTGGGGTAGTAATACTTATATCAGACAAAATAGACTTTAAAACAAAAAGTGTGACAATAGACAAAGAAGGTCACTACGCAATGATAAAGGGAACAATCCAAGAAGAGGATATTACACTTATAAATATCTATGCATCCAACATAGGAGCATGTAAACGTATAAAGTAATTATTAACAGACATAAAAGGAGAAATAGACAGTAACACAATAATAGTAGGGGACTTTAATACTCCATTTACACCAATGGATAGATCATCCAACAGGTCTTTAAGGAAATATTGGCCTTAAATGACACATTAGACCAGATGGACTTAGTAGATCTGTACAGAACATTCCATCCAAAAACCACAGAACACACATTCTTTTCAAATGCCCATGGAACATTCTCCAGGAGAGATCACATATTAGGCCATAAAATAAGTCTCAATAAATTTAATAAGATCAAAAAATTACCAAGCATCTTTACTGAGCACAATGGTATGTAACTAGAAATCAACTACAGGAAGGAAGTCAGAAAAGCACAAATATGTGGATATTAAAAAAAAATGCTACTTAACAACAGTTGGGTCAAGGAGTAAGTCAAAGGAGAAATCAAAAAATACCTAGAGACAAATGAAAATGAAAACATGACATGCCAAAATTTATGGGATACAGCAAAAGCAGTTCTAAGAGTGAAGTTTAGAGCAATACAGGCCTACTTCAACAAACAAGAATAATCTTAAATAAGCAATATAACAGTGCACCCAAAGGAACTGGATAAAGAAGAACAAACAAAGGTCAAAATCAGTAGAAGGAAGGAAATAATAAAAATCTGAGCAGAAATAAATGAAATAAAGGCTAAAAAAAATAGAAAAAATCAATGAAACCAAGAGCTAGTTCTTTGAAAAGATAAACAGGGGCTGGCCCCGTGGCCGAGTGGTTAAGATTGCGCACTCCGCTGCAGGTGGCCCAGTGTTTCGTTGGTTCGAATCCTGGGTGCAGACATGGCACTGCTCATCAAACCATGCTGAGGCAGCATCCCACATGTCACAACTAGAAGGACCCACAACTAAGAATATATAACTATGTACCAGGGGGCTTTGGGGAGAAAAAGGAAAAAAAAATTTAGAAAAATCTTCAGAAAAGATAAACGAAATTGACAAATCTTGACATGGACTCACCAAGAAAAGAATAGAAAAGGCTCAAATAAAGAAACTCAGAAATGAAAGAGAAATTAAAATGGACACCTCAGAAAAGCCCAAGATTTTAAGAGAACACTACAAAAAGCTATATGCCAACAAATTGGATAATATAGAAGAAATGGATAAATTCTTAGAATCATACAACTTCCCAAAACTGAATCAAGAATAAATAGATAACTTGAATAGACCAATCACCAGTAAAGAAATTGAAACAGTAATTTAAAACCTCTAAAAAATAAAACTCCAGGACCAGATGGCTTCCCTGGTGAATTCTACCAAACTTTCAAAAAAGACTTGATACATATCCTTCTCAAACTCTTCCAAAAAATTTGAAGTTGAATGGAAGCTTCCTAACTCATTTTATGAAACCCACATTATCCCAATACCAAACCAGATAAGGACAACACACAAAAGAAAATTACAGATCAATATCACTGATGAACATTGATGCAAAATCCTGAGCAAAATACTAGCAAATTGAATATAACAACACATTAAAAAGATCACACACCATGATCAAGTGGGATGTATTCCAGGGATGCAGGGATGGTTCAATATCCACAAGCCAATTAATGTGATACACCACATTAACAAACCGAAGAATAAAAATCACATGATCTTCTCAATAAATGCAGAGAAAGCTCTTGACAAGATACAGTGTCCATTTATGATAAAGCTGAATAAAATGGGAACAGAAGGAAAATATCACAAAATAATAAAGGCTATATATGACAAACCCATAGCTAATATCATTCTCAATGGAGAAAAACTGAAAAGTATCCCTCTAAGAACAGGAACCAGACAAGCATGCCCACTTTCACCACTCTTACTTAACACGGTATTGGAAGTCCTAGCCAGAGCAATCAGGCAAGCAAAAGAAATAAAAGGATCCAAACTGGAAAGGAAGAAGTGAAACTGTCACTATTTGCAAATGATACTATTTTTTGTATAGAAAACTCTAAATAATAGACCAAAAGACTTTGAGAAATAATAAACGAATACGGTCAAGTTTGAGAATACAAAATCAACGTGCAAACTCAGTTGCATTTCTATATGCTAACAACAAACTAGTAGAAATAGAAATTAAGAATACAAACTCATTTATAATTGCAACAAGAAGAATAAAATATCAGGAATAAATTTAACCAAAGGTGGGAAAGATCTATACACCAAAAACTATAAAACATTGTTCAAAGAAATTAAAGATAGAAAGAAATGGAAAGATATTCCCTGATCTTGGATTGAAAGAAGCAACATAGTTAAAATGTTTATACCTCCTAAAGCAATCTACAGATTCAATGCAATCCTTATCAAAATTCCAACATTTTTCACAGAAATAAAACAAAGAATTCTAAAATTTGCATAGAACCACAAAAGATCCCATATAGCCAAAGGAATCCTAAGAAAAAAGAACAAATATGGAGGTATCACATTCTCTGATTTCAAAATACACTATAAAGCTATAGCAACCACATGTAAAACATTACGGTACTGACACAAAAACAGACACACAGATAAATGGAACAGAATTGAGAGCCCAGAAATAAATTCACACATCTATGTACAGTTATTGACAAACAAGCCAAGAACACACAATGGAGAAAGGAAAGTCTCTTCAATAAATGGTGTTGGGAAAACTGGACGGCTGCATGCAAAAGTGTGAAAGTAGCCCATTACCTTACACCGTGCACAAGAATTAACTCGAAATGGATTAAAGACTTGAATATAAGACCTAAAACTGTGAAACTTCTAGAGGAAAACATAGGTAGCATACTCTTCAACATTGGTCTTAGAAGCATATTTTCAAGCACTATATCTGACTGGGCAAGGGAAACAATAGAAAAAATAAATAAATGGGACTACATCAAACTAAAAACCTTCTGTACAGCAAAGGAAACCATCAACAAAATGAAAAGATGACCTAACGATTGGGAGAAGATATTTGCAAACCGTGTATTTGATAATGGAGTAATATTCAAAATATATAAAGAACTCATACATCTCAACCACAAAAAAACCCCTAACCACCCAATTAAAAAATGGTAAAAATATCTGAGCAGACATTTCTCTGAAGAAGATATACAGATGGCCAACAGGCACATGAAAACATGTTCAACATCATCAACTATCAGGGAAATGCAAATCAAAACTACAATGAGATATCACCTCACTCCCATTAGAATGGCTATAATTAACAATGCAGGAAACAAGTGTTGAAGAGGATGTGGAGAGAAGGGAACCCTTGTACACTACTGGTGGGAGTGCAAACTGGTGCAGCCACTATGGAAAATAGTATGGAGATTCTTCAAAATATTAAGCATGGAACTATATACCATCCAGCTATTCCACTGCTTGGTATTTATCCAAAGAACATGAAAACACAAATGCATGAAGATACACACACCCCTATTTCCATTGCAGCATTATTTGCAATAGCCAAGACTTGGAAGCAACCTAGGTGCCCATCAAGGGACAAATGGATAAAGAAGATGTGGTATGTATACACAATGGAATACTGCTCAGCCATAAGAAACAATGAAATCCAGCCATTTGTGACAACATGGATGGACCTTGATGGTACTATGCTAAGTGAAATATGTCAGAGGGAGAAAGTCAAATACTGTATGATCTCACTCATAACTAGAAGATAAAAACAACAGCAAACAATCACATAGAGACAGTGATTGGATTGATTGTTATGAGAGCGGAAAGGGGGAGGGGGGAGAGTGAAAGGGGAGATTAGGTGCATGTGTGAGTGTTGATGGATTCTGATTGGTCTTTGGGTGGTGAACATGATGTAATCTACACAGAAATTGAAATCAAATGATGTACTCCTGAAATTTATATGTTATAAACCATTGTTGCTACAATAAAAAAAATTAAGGGGACCGTCCTTGTGGTACAGTGGTTAAGTTCGCATGCTCCACTTCAGTGACCCAGGGTTCACAGGTTCAGATCCCAGGAGTGGACATACACACTGCTTATCAAGCCATGCTGCGGCAGATGTCCCACATATAAAGTAGAGGAAGATGAGCACAGATGTTAGCTCAGGGCAAGTCTTCCTCAGCAAAAAGGGGAGGATTGGCAGCAGATGTTAGTTCAGGGCTAATCTTCCTCAAAAAAAAAAAAGAAAGAAAAGAAAAAGTGACCATCTTAATCCCTTGGACTTTTCATTTATGCAACAAAGATAATAATACTGACTGCAAAAGGCAGGTATGAGGATTATATGAGTTACATGTACAGCGCGGCCCATAGTGACTGAAATAGTGTAACCTTCCAATAAATGTTAACAGCCTAGTAATTGCTATTGGAGTGAGGAGCTAAAATTCAATAAGCACCTACCATGTGTCTGAAACTGTTCTAGCATCTTACATTATGAATTCATTTTATCATAACAATAATCTTTGAGGTAGATTTTCTCATTATTCCCATCATGCTGGTAGGAAACTGGGAACAGGCAAATAATCATAACAAATAATCCTAGTCTGAGTAAAGCTACTAGAATTGAGTATAAAATTCAGTTCTGCACCAAGGCAATAACCTTAATTAATTTAGCCAAGCAAAAATAAAAAACAAAAAACATTGATTACCTTTGACGACTGACTTCTCCATTTTACACAATATAAATCATGGGATATTGTCCATTTATTCTGTCGTCTCTTACTAACTCAGATTTTCTAAAACAACATGCTCATTAGCACTAAGAACTTCTTAATGAGACAGATACTTTTGAATATGATGAAAGATTAATATAATTCTTCTCATTTCAAAGACAAGAAAATGCTACTAACTTCAAGTTTAAACGGTCTCATTTGATTTAAGGATGTGTAAGACCATACACTCATCCATGCATAAACACACACTCACAGACACACACAGCAACATTCACTTTAGAGCATGTTCTAAATGATAGAAGACAATTTTCTGTAACTCTGATGTCAACAAATTTCTACCCTTAAGTTAATAATCTATCCCATTGACTGGCAAGGATCTATGTTTTTATTTTTCTTAGGGTTTAGTAATCATTAGGGGTTATAACCTTCTGATTAACGGGGATAGCTTACGGTTTTGAGCAGGGAGTTTTAGTTCCCCATGCCCAAACCCCACCCTACACCACAAATATTTCATTTTTTCTTTATTCTTTTAGTGCATGTGATCTTGTTTTCAATGCTTCACTATATAACCCTACCGCCATCATCTCTCATCAAATTGGAAATTAATTTAAGTAAAGGATCGGGAAAAAAATGGTTTATTGTGCTTTGGTAGGTATCGAGGATGTAACCTGGATGATTTACAACGTGCAGTTACGCCCATAAGCTCTGGGCAACTTGAGAAAGTATCTCTGTGCTAACATGAGGAACTGAATGGTCCAATTAGACTCCCATGAATCAAAGACCTTGCCTAGGATCCAGCCTTGTTAATTTCAAGCATGCAAACAATCAAGGGGCATCGTCAAATAAGGGGAGGTTTTCTCCCAGATCCTTCTGTTTCACATCAGACACATGCTTTCTGACTCAGAGTAGATCAATTCTCTAAATGAACTATGGGGATAATCTTACACGGTAAAGAACGTTTAAGTTTGAGACATCTCTATTTTATATCCCAGGCAGTTGTGTAGCTTACATGACATTCTCCAAAGAGTCATGTCTTGTGAATCCATAGATTCCAGGTTTACTTACTATAAGCAATACTAAACTGGGCTCATTCTGCTAAGAGCAATCCATAGCTAGTACTCTCAGCAAATACCATTAATCTGTTTACTAAAATATCTATCAGGACATTTATAAGGAGATTAGACTACATCTACTACTTGTTTGTTTTCTGCTGGAATATTCTCCTATAATCTGGAGAGAAATGAATCATAGCCCAACTGGCTTAATTCCTTTCTTCTCAGTCTAAATAAATAGAAATGCAATTTATGAGTTAGGGTACAGGATAAACTTAGTTCTTTCTCTGTTGACTAGCCTAATTTATACTCTCTGTCTCTGAATTATGTTGGAAGATCCACATTCAATATAGGAATCCTCTCTAAACCAGAATGTGTCTCAGGAGAATGATATCTGCTTCATGGGCCTGTATCCAGCCACATTACTAGGATTGGTGGCATCAAATAGGTAAGATCATGTCACTGAAAACAGAACAGTGCTTGAGGTGTCTGTTACTGGAGTGCCTGACTCACTGGGATTTCTGAAATCAGCAAAGGGGTAAGATGATTCTGAGTTCTACAGACTTCTTACTGACTATTTGGAATTGTGTGTACTTAAGAATATAACTGACCATTTAAAAATACTGTATCTCAGAAGAGATTGGAAATTTTAATAGATCTTGCAAAGAAATTATTGGTAGGTTTATTAAATTAACTTTAATAACAGCATTTTACAATTATATTTTCTATTAGGTGAAGAATATCTAAATCATATTTTCATCTTTTATTGTATTTAATAGTATCTTGTGGAACATCAAGTAAATCCCAAATCTGATTGCTCATATATATTAGGTTATCTAGTTGACTATCTACATATATCTATATAATATTCTATTTAAATAGACCTACAGAAAGAAATACAGACAGAGATGTGACTTTTAGTCTAAGGTTGGACTTACATTGAGGTTAAAAGAACACAGTCTAGGAAGCAAAATGTAAAATTAAACTTATTTTTTGTTTTTATTGAACTTGGTCCACACACACAAACCTTTTTAAAATCACCCCTTTGATCCCTAGTACATTTATGCTCACACTGTAGCTTTTCCCCAACTTGCCTCCAAAATTCCTGAGTAATATTACCTCTCCTGGAAGCTCTAGCATCAAATTTTTCTTCCTCTTTCCTGCCTGTGTGGTTTGCAAAAATATCTCAGGTTTAGAAAGACTATGCTTAAAGAATGGAGGAGGAAAAGCCTTGAGTAGAACCAGATTCTCCTTTAGAAGAATGGGAATGGAAACATGATGACCCCTGGGTGTTAACAGCACAGGGCCTGCCACATTTTCCACAGGTTAGTGTTTCCAGATCGCTACGAAGTTATGTCACCTATCAATGCCCTCAAACTACGAACTAATCTCATGGGCATGTGAAATGAATCTTAGGCCCCAGGAACTCTTATTTTCATGGATCTTACCCCATATCACATCACACATATTACAATGAAAAGACTTTTAAACGTATTTTGAAACTGAATAATCTTGAGAGGTTATTTATAATTTTGCTTTTGAAGTTATTTAGTTCATTTAATTTATAGCTGGATATAATTGATCTGGAAAAATTCCATATACCAGACAATTTTTGAGAACTAAGATTTTTTTAACAATTTTCAATTGTAATGATATTGTATGAACCTTATGTTTATATATTAAAAAGTGTAAAATTCTCTAAATTGCCTCCTGACATGTGTTACACTTATTAAGGCTGTCATTTTCCCTTCTTTTAAACCATTAATCTGAGGAAGAATCGATTTTTACAGGACCAATAGCATTTGCATTTAATTTCTTTCCCTTCCAAGACAAATACTTTATTGTTCTAGGAATCCCACTAGACAACAGAAGCAAGGATAGAATCACCTTCCATGCTAAAAGTGTTAAGTTTATGCACATATGTTCTTGAAAATGGTGGAGATTGTGTGGTTGAACCGCTACGGGGGGTCCCACTTCTTGCTTACCCTGCTACATTAGAAGAAGATCCATTATGCACTCCACAACCCAGCTGTTTAGCTAGCCTTTGAGAGTCACCTGATCAGATTAGGAGATTTGATTTATCTCTATTTCCCCATATGTAGGGTGATTCTGCAAAGAGTAAGATACATGTCAATTTCAGCTTCCCAAGTTTGCCCAAATGCTTCAGGAAACAGTTTCATTAGCATTCCTGCTTCCTGTAAACTACAAGATTCAAATTCCTGTTTTTCCTTTGTCCTGTATAGACTTACCAAGATAAGAATTTGAATGACCCCTTAGACAACATAAGACCAATGCTACTTATCACTGTCTAAGTGTATCTAGCTCCCATAGTACCTTTCACATCTTCCAGGACACATTCCTGGGGTCCAGAGTAGAAAAAAAATCTGCTTGTATAATTTCTTATGCTGGTTTTAACTTCAACTCAATGATTTCTTCTTGAGAGGCAAAATTTCACAAAAATCTGGTAACAAGTGGTTCGCTCCAATTGTTTCAAAGCCATTCTAATTTTAAGACTCAGAGTTGTGACCATATCTTCCAATCTTTGTCATTGCATTTGGACAATAATTTGATCTTATGCTGAGAGAGTAAAGTACAGACCTCCTTTTGATATTTAAAAAGGACTTTGATTGCTGAGGAAACGATGTTACCGTGGAGTTTTTTGGGTTTTTTAGCAAGATTGGCCCTGAGCTAACATCTGTTGCCAATCTTCCTCTTTTTTTTCTCCCCAAAGTCCCAGTACATAGTTGTATATCCTAGTTGTAAGTCCTTCTAGTTCTTCTACGTGAGATGATGCCAGAGCATGGCTTGATGAGTGACGCATAGGTCCACGCCCGGGATCTGAACCAGTGGACCCCGGGCCGCCAAAGCAGAGCATACAAAACTTAACCACTCAGCCATGAGGCCAGCCCCTTGGAGTTTTAAAATTAATTTAGCTGCCCAAAACTAAGAGGTTGAAAGCCTAAAAAAGTGAGTTGGTTTCAAAGAAGAAAGGAAGAGATCCTTAAAATTGTGGATTAAGAATCAAAAACTTCCAGTAATCCAGATTTGGAAAGATTTACAGGCTGAAAATAAGAATAGAAATAATACTTTTTATATCCTTTAATGTCTATTCTATTTCTAATATGCTTTAATGATTATGTATATATGCTATAATATTAAGATGGAAAGATAGCAAACGTAAATTGTAGCTAACTAATTACCTTAACTCTCTGAAAATGAAACCTCTTTTAAAATATTTGTCAATTTTTATATTCTTGAAATTTAATGATCAAAACATATATGTTCAAACTAAAGGAATGTCCTTGTTAGTATTCTACAGAATAAAAATTTTATTTTCGTGTAGTGAAGATAGAAGATATGCATTAAAAATATGCCAATGTATATATCATCTTCATTAATAACCTGCTGATATTCTGAGCAGCATAGGGCACAGGTTTTCTCAGAAATGAGAGTTTTCCAAGAATATTTCCCTGTATTCACATTTTTGGCTGTTCCAGATGTTCATAAAGTACCAAATCATTACCTCCCACTGTAACCATCTATGAAACACCTTAGGATGAATCATTTTATTGCTTTAAACTTGGATCTGACTCTTTATGCCTATAGATTTTGCCAACTTGAATAACATGGGGGGCGTGAGTTACATATAATGGGAATAACACAGAAAAAGGCAAAGAGAAATGAAAGGTTATGGTGTAATTAATAAACTACAAGTGATTTTGTGTGTATTCAACATGTATTTGAGAATTAAATCTAGGGGTAAAATAGTAAGACAGGGCCCTGAATATCAAATTAAAAGCTTGGGTGACCTGTCAGGTAATTGTCTTTAAGATAACCAGTAGAATAGTGCTGTGACTACACATACATTCAAGAAAGACAACTCTAATGCGCTTTAAGACGAAGATTTAAGTTGTATGTCTTTTGAGATTTTCTTTCTTTTATCCGTGTATATGTACAATTTTAATTTAATTCTTTTGATTGTATCATTGGAGAAGGAAAATAAATATAAATATCTATGCTCCATCTGCCATCTTGAGCTAGGAGAAAAAAATAATTTGCCTTACATTGTGATATATATATAATATACAAATTTTTATATATATAGTAAAATAATATAACATATATTATAAAATAATGCTTACATTGAAATTTCCAGAACTAAATTGTGCAAAATTTTTCCAATTATAAAAATATTTCTAAAATGGATGTAGAAATTTATAATAGCTGAGTATTGAGTAGCAATCTACTTTGTTGTTATAATTCAAAAAATAATTTTACCTTATTATCCAATAGAATTAAAGAATCCTTTTCAAGCTTTGATTTATGAAGTATAAAAACAATAATTTCTATATTACTACTTAAGTTGTTGTGTTGGAGTTATTTTTGAAGATCTTTTGATGGGCAGAGAATGCGGTAACTTGTCCTCATCTATGGCATCACATCAAGTTGATATTGTTGCTGCAGTGTGTGAAAATGCTTAATTTATGTCTTGAAAAGCCTCCTATTCAACTCGTATGTTAACAGCATTAGTTACTGATAATGATTCTATTGCCCATTGTATAGTACTGAAGCCCTAAAAGTGGCTTTTGAAAACCAATTAATTAAACATGAGTTCTTCTGAACTTCTAAAATCTTCTTATATAGTCTCCAAACAATTCTTAGAAAGCAAAGTAACACATGGAAAACTTGAGTTATACAGCCAGATTATAAGCAGTTTGTGAAGGTTATGTTTAAATTTCCATCTAATGCTGAATATTCTAATCTTTGATTAACATCGTCCAAGCAAAAGATTTGACAGATGTCAATATAAGGTTGAATCATCTGTCTTCACTTTTCATTTAACAAGAATTTTTCAGTGATGACTAATTTTATGGAAGTTAACTTTGAATTTTTTGCTGTTCCTTTAAGGAAAAGAAAATCATAATTAAATGAATTTTTCTTGAAGGTAATTTAGGAAGTGTATATTTATATGTGTGTATTTATATAAAATCTCTTTGTGGTAAACATATCCTGGTTTAATGACATCCTCAAAAATGAGAATTTTCATAATTAACTGTGATACAGTAAATATTGAAAATAAAATTTTCCTCCAAATATATGAGGTGAATCTCCACGTGTTTAATAAATAAGGACTCAATCCATTGACTATGTGAATTTGTTAATATTAATTCTGCAATGTGAATGCAAATTTAATGTAAAAACACAATTTCATTTGTATTAATACATTTTGAAAGGATGGGGAGATGCTGAGAATTCTGCAACTTTAAATCATCTCCCTTTTCCATGGGATTCTAACTGAAATCTAGCTGCTTCCCTAAGGGTGGAAGATTCTGAGTTGGCAGGGTGCAGAAAGTCTTAACCATGAGATTAACAGTCAACCCGCTTCTGTAATCTAAACACATGGAGTTAGAAACTATCTAAGTTTTCAATTCTTTTTACTATTTTTCCTTGTACATTTCAACAATCACATCTGAGCCAAAATGAATTGACAAATAAAAATGGTTCTCCTTCTAAAGTGCACAGAATCCAGAGAAAGAAATATGCATAAAAACAAACAAGCAAAAAACATGGCACATTAGACCTGCTGGAGGAAAGAGATGGCAATAACAGTAACAAAATTATCAAAAGTTTAATGAGATTCAAGCACATATCATAAATCATTTCCCGGACCTAAATACTAAGATTTCCTAATTAATTCATTCAATGGATAAAATAATCACCCTTGAGTCCTGAATTAATAGTGTTGAATTTCAAAGACAAGGGATATCTCAAAACAGAGTAAAATGACATAAACAAAAGAATGAGGAAAATTATTAAAGATTTAGTGAATATATCCAGAACATTTGAAATAGGAATAATTTATCTTTCAGAAACAGAAAAAAAAAGGTTAATTAAGAAATGATAATTAGGTACAAAATGGAAGATTTTTCTGAACTGAAGAAAGACATGAACTTACACATTGAAAGAAAACTGGATCAAATTGAGAAAAAACCTCAACAACAACAACAACAATCCATGCACTAGAACAATCTTTCAGTTTCTAGGATGAACCAACAAATTAACTTCAGAGAATAACAAATCAGACCACCACTGGAAACTTCAACTGCTCTAGAGAAGTTAGGAGAAAGGGGTATAGTTCCTAAGAATACAGCAGCTACCAAGAATCCTATGCTCTTCTAAAATAGCATTCTTCTACCAACTAGAAAGTAAATATTTGAACGTAGACAATAATTCAGAGACTTTATCACCTGTGTGCGTCTTATGAGGAGAGAGCTTAAGACGAGCCTTAATCAAACAAAAAATGATGCAGAACAAATACATAGTTATGAGATTATAATCAGCTGTGGAATGTAGCAAATCAATGCTAAATACAAATTAGTTTTTGTTTTTTAGGCAGTTAGGAGTATGGACAAAGAGATAAATCATATTAAGCACTAATATGTTATTTTAATCTTTCAGCATTCCTTTAACAGTGGGTTGTTCTTAAAATATGTATGCCTAAAGGCAAGTATAAAAGAATAAATATTAATACATTAATTGACACCAATTTGAAAAAAAAGCTATCATGAGATGAAAATTACAAAAAGATTTACTGCATAGCCTTTGTTTTTAAAAAATCATGTGTTGTACTCCTAAAAATTAAAAATGTAAACATATTATCTTTCTGTGTTTTTTTAAAATAAAAGTTCAAGAAAGTGTGAGCATAGTCTTTACAGGTGCTTGATCAATCAGGTGGGAATGGAAACATGAGAGGAACACAACAAATGAGAACAATAAAAATAAAATGAAAATTATAATTTATTGTATCTTAAGAAAATATTTTCCTTTTTGTTGCTTCAAGTGAAATTCTAGGGGACAATGGCACTAATAACCACAATTTTGTTAAAAGAAAAAAATTATACAGTATTATATGTAACTACTGTTAACTACCTTGAGGTAGGAATAATTAAAGATAAATCTTAGTTTTTTCATGGTAGATTTTGATCTAATATTGAAATTTCTGTAATAATCAGAATCAAAATGGTAAATCAAGCAATAACAGCAAATGTAAATACAATTTTGACTGCATATAAATAAAAATAATTGATTCAAAACTAACATCTTTCAACTATTAGTCTTCATAACAAGAAATCAAAAGATAATATCTAAAATTGCTAAATCAGGAGGGAACAATGTATGAACACCATTCAGATTAGAAATTGTAAACTGATCAGTTACGGACTGTATTGGCCCTAAAGAAATGTGTGTTTGGCATTAGATTTTTAATTAAGTAAAAATTAATTTTAAAATGAAATTCGTTTGTGCCATACAAAGAAAAATTATATAATGCTCTTGGAAAATAGTCACATAGCTGGCAACAGTAGGTCTGAATTCTGATTTGAAAGCCAAGAATCAATGTAGCCTGAACAGTGAATGACCATGTCCTGTAGACACAGCACATGCTCTGCATGTTCCCATCATCTGCACCCATCCTTATATACCTACATTAAGTCACAGTATCAAATAGGTTTTATTATCAAATAGTACTTATTATCACAGTTCCATCCTATTTTCTACAGTGAAGTTAAAATTTTCTTGGGTTCATGTTTTTATAAAAATTGGAAATATGACATTTGACAAATAGGATTTTTTTTTTTTTTTGCTGAGGAAGATTTTCCCTGATCTAGCATCTATTACAATCCTCCTCTTTTTTTGCTTGAGGAAGATTAGCCCTGAGCTAACATCTGTGTGAGTCTTCCTCTATTTTTTATGTGTGGGACATTTCCACAGCATGGCTGGTGAGTGGAGTAGGTCTGTGCCCAGGATTCGAACCTGTGAACCTGGGCTGCTGGAGAGGAGTGCATGGAAATTTAAACACTTGGCCATGGAGCCTGGCCTGCAATAGGATATTTTTTAAATTTAAAAAAGTGGGAAAGAACATACAATATTGGAAGGAAAGAGCATTTTGTGCGTGTTTATATGAAAACTCATCTTTACAAAGAAATTTAAATTAAATGCCTTTATTAGATAAATAAGTGTAAGAACCATGAAGGATATATGAAAAAATTAATGAAGTGAGAAAAGAACTGAAACTTCAAATTAATTGTTTTTCAATAAAAATAACGGATTTTCTATGAAGAGAAATGGTATATTCAATTCTAAAAAAGTTAGAAAAATATTTTCAGATTGCAGATCTATGAAAGACCATACATTTACTGCAGCATAAATTATATTTAAGTGATACAAACAACTTAAAATACAAATCTATCCCAAATAACTGTTGATCTGTGTATTGAAAATATGGCCAAGCCCTGACAGCATGAGTTTTTTGGAAAAAAAAATAATAAATCTTTTGTCATTTTCTACTAGTTGTTGAGAACATGAATATAAATATTACTACCCAATTAAGTATATTAATGTAGTCTATTAATTTTCAGTGCCTATGGCAAGAACAATATTAGGAAATGATAAATTTGCTTTTTTAGAAAAGTCTTAAAAATGTAATACGGCCAATCTTTACCATTTGACACTTTCATTTATAGTAAATGAAGGCACATAGCTGTTTAGCAAAAGCAAGCAAAGATTTAAAACAAAGGGCAATAATACTAGGCAGAAGAAGATAACTTTTTAAAAATCAACAAACAGAGCCTTTATTCATAAACCCCTGCGAGACAGGAGGGCAGTGGAGCTGGACAAGTAATCACTAGTAACCAACAGGGTACATCTGTGGCTCCTTTCACTGGAGTGAGACAAAAAGGCTTGTAAAAATATAGTAACACTTGTCTAGGGGCTGGCCCAGTGGCATCAGTGGTTAACATCACATGCTCCACTTCAGTGGCCTGGGGTTCATGGGTTTGGATCCCAGGCACAGATCTACACACTGCTCACCAAGCCATGCTGTGGCAGCATCCCACATACAAAAAATAGAGTAAGATTGGCACAGATGTTAGCTCAGGGCCAATCTTCCTCAAGCAAAAAGAGGAAGATTGGCAACAGATGTTAGCTCAGGGCAAATCTTCCTTACCAAAAACAATATATAGTAACACTTGTTTACTAATGTCTGAGATAGTACTTAATTAGTAATATATATGTCACTAATTTTAGAGCCAATGACATTTGTTATATACAACTGGTCTACTTATTTATGACTTTGTAACCCGTGCTAGACTCTCCGGCTCATCTCTAGCCCAGTAAAGATGTAGTCTCATGATACGGGGTAAATAATTTTTGGAATTTTTGCCAAATCTTGCTAGCTTTTCCAAATAGTTCATCGTATTTTATTTTTGTTACAGGGAAACCCTGTAGAATTTCAGTTACTTTCTGGGCTGGAATCTTCTGCTCTCTACAACTTGAAATTGGTACAACTAATATTGTTTTGTATCCTCTCTCTAGAAGTAGACTTTTGAAGTACATTTGTAAAGTGCCGCAGCAAAAAAAGCAGGTAAATAGAGTGAGGGTTATTAAAAGAACAGTTCATTTCAGCTCTCCCGTTAAATGGAGAGTTATAAATAAAACCAGAGGAAAAAATAGGACTCCATGATATGAAAG
This sequence comes from Equus asinus, assembly GCF_041296235.1. Classification (NCBI taxonomy): domain Eukaryota; kingdom Metazoa; phylum Chordata; class Mammalia; order Perissodactyla; family Equidae; genus Equus; species Equus asinus. The sequence continues at coordinate 86,167,880 of NC_091799.1, forward strand.
AGTTAGTACATAGAATTTCAAAAACAGTATCCAAAACAACCCAAGGAAAACAATTAAAATAAACATTTTCTTGATACCTCTGACTCAGTTTTATGTCATTAATTCTTGTCTGACAGTTTGGGGTCAGCAGGCTACTCTCAAAGTCATCTGCTTGTTTTGCTGCTCCTGAGTTTCTGGTCTGCCAGTCAATAATTCATCTGCTTTTGTACTGATAGCGTACTGGAGATGCTGATTCTTCGAGTCCTTGGCACAGCTCTCTGTTTTGAAGATCTAAGGCTGTGTTCTTTAGATGTTTCTTTCAGAGGAATTAATAATTGGCCTCTAGTGTATTGCAGGGAGCCTCAGGCAAGGTGAGGGGAGAACAGAAACTAGCCGCTGATGAAATAATGGATGGATTGTGCTGTTTTATTATAGTAATTGACAATATGTGAATAACTTGGAGTGGAATCCTCTATTGGGAGTAAATATATGGATATATCTGTAATTATTTTTAAAAACAGGGATTTTGATGTAAGACTGTGTTATAGACTTGAAAGAACTGATAAATCTCTAGGGCGTTTATTACATTCTAAAGGGTTTGAGCAATAATCCTCACTCAAAGACAGATACTGTAGACTAAGAATTAAATCTGTTGTAAGGGATTTTATTGATAATCATTGTGTCAACTTTACACTTAAATATTTGTATGTCACTATGCATCCAACTAAAAAAAGGAGGGATAAAAATCACCAAAATATAGTCTAAATAATACTTAACCTATATAAAATTAGTCTAGAAAAGATTGGTCTTATGTCTTTGATTTGTTGAGACACTTCCCACACTGAAAGTTCGAAAAGCCGACAGGCTTATAATACTTTTGAATTAATGTGAAACATATGGAGCACACTAAAAAATATCCATTTATTTATGTCATCTCTCCTTTTATAAATTGAGGGAATACACTTTGGATGCTAAATATCAGCTATATGGGTAGCATTTAGCACTTAATAAAGTTTAAATAAACTCTAGAGGAAACCTCAAGAGTTTATTCTTCCAAATTTAAAAATCTGTGATTGACTGCCATTCACATAATTTAGATCATCATTGAAATTTAGAAAGAAATGTTTGTTTGTATTAAGACATATTAAAATTTACTGATCTTGGGGGAAAAAATAACTTGAAAAAACAAATGTCAGCAGAGACATTCAACTGAAGGAAGATTACTGGTGCCAGAGTATAAGGAATTATTATAGCCTTGGATAATTACTTAACCAGAGTCATAATATGATATTAAAAGTAAGCATGGCAGAAAGTAGCATAATAACCATTAAAATGTTTAGTGCTCCCCAGGTGATGAGTCCTTGTTTGATTTGAGAAAACCTGTAATCATGGTTAGAAGAAACATACAAGCAGAAATTAGATGACTTGAGACTTGAAAGTAGACATACGGGTAAGGTAACAAAACTTGCATTATCTGAGTAGAATACAGAGACTAGAATGGATAATTATTTGTTCCCTAATTTGGAGAGCATATCATCACCTAGGATCATGTTTTTATTTTTTTACACTACCACTTATATCATACTTGTACTTTATTGATATCAATATATCATTGTAGGTATATATCGAAACACACATATATAATCATAATACACCAAATTAATTTTAACATTATCTATGTTTTAAATTTTAAATTTAAGTACAACTGACTTTATCAGCCTAATACAGTGCATATGTTATATTGATTTTGTTATTTTAATCAGAATTATATGAACATCAAACACTTTTATAGGTAACGAAGAAATAAGGAAAAGCTATTGCATGTAATCCAGTACGTTTGTTGTCTGTATTTTTATGAATCTTGCACTCCTTAGGAATATTCTAGACAATCAACATTTATTCTCAAATTACTTCAAGGTCTTAAGTGAAGTAACTCTGTATAAATTCAATGGTTTGTTGCAACACATGAAGTTTAAAAGAAACATTCTTTTTATAATGTTATATTTCATTTTACTTGAAGTACATATTTGAACAAAATTAGTGCTTCTTTAAATTTGAAAGACATAACTTTCGTCTGTGTGTTACGGCTTTCTTACTCATATGCCTACCCTCAGTTTTCTTTTGCTCCTAAGGAGTAAATGTCCTTGTGTTTATACCCCAGCCCTTACAAGTGTGATAGAGTCAGATTCCCATTGTGCAGTCCTATCAATGAAGCCTCTCAATGTGTCAGTGATAATAGCATTTCTAATCCCTTTCGTCCTACAATCGGTCCCTTTAGATTGTGCACTTGTCGCTTGTCTCATGTTTCCCAAGAGGTCAACGTGGTTACCATGGTCAGTAGTCTTCATGCTATCACCACAGTGGCCATATTTTCAGCTTACCCATTATAATCATTCTAGAACATCTACTTAACCTCAGACATGAGCCCTGGCCACTCCAGCAAATGTTCTGAGTTTGCAAAGAAGTATACCCTCCAGTAACTTGGGCAGGGGCCATCCTGTAACCTCGGCAGTCTTTTCCTCTATGGCTTCTCCATATCTGCTCTTTTTTGGGTACTATTTACAGGAAATATCTTTTTCCATCCTTTCACTTTCAACCTATGTGTGTGCTCGGATCTAAAGTGAGTCTGTTGTAGACATCAAATAGTTGGATCCTATTTTTGAAATGCCTTCTGCCAATCTATGTCTTGATTCAAAAGTTTAAAACCATTTACAGTAATTAGTATTGATTCAGTAGTTAATCCATTTGAAGTAATTGCTGACAGATGACTTACTATTGCCATTTTGTTACTTGTTTTCTGTATCTTATGGCTTTTTGTACCCCATTTCATCCCTTACTGATTACCTTTATTTTTAGTTGACTTTTGTAGTGACTTGTTCTGATTCTGTTCTCATTTTCTGTTGTATATTCTGCAGACATTTTCTTTGTGGTTACTATTTGTGACTACATATAATATTCTAAAGTTACAGCAATCTATTTTAAACAGAGACCAACTTAACTTCAATCACATACAAAATTCTACTCTTTTACAGCTCCCCCTTTTGCACTTTACAGTACAAAAATACTACTCCCCCTTTAGCATATTAATTCCACAAGTTATATCTTTATATATTGTATATCCATTAACATTGATTTACAATTTTTTTATAGTGTTGCCTTTTAAATCCTATAGAATAATAAAAAGTGGAGAGACAAACCAAAATTATAGTACTACTTCTTTGATATTAGTCCACGTATTTACTTTTACTAGAGAGCTTTATATTTTCATATGGCCTTGAATTATTGGGTAGCGTTCTTTCAGTTCAACTTAAGGGACTCCCTTAGTATTTCTTACAGGGGAAATCTGGTGGTAATGATCTCCCTTAGTTTTTTTTAATCAGGAAATGTCTTAATTTCTCTCGCTTTTTTGAAGGGCAGTTTTATCAGATATAGAATTCTTGGTTGGTAGCTTTTTCTTTCATCACTTTCGATACATCACTCCACTGACTTCCGGCCTGCAAGATTTCTGCTGAGAAATCCATTGATTATCTTGCTAAGGATTCCTTGTACTGTTTTAACAAATCATTTTTGTCTTGCTGCTTTCAAGAATATTCTCTTCATCTATGTCTCTATAATTATAATTACTTATTATAATGACTATAATATGTCTCTGTGTTGGGTTTATCCTGCTTGGATTGTGTCTAAATTCTTGGATTTGATATCCATGTAGTTCCTCAAATTTGGAAAATTTTTGGCCACAGCATGAAGTCTCATAAATCATTATTAATTAAGTAGTAAGAATATCCTTCACTTTTATTTAAATGGAATTTTTTTTACTTTAATACAGTTTTTCACATACACATATACATTTATATCAACACTGGTACAAAGAATCTAATAAAAAGTGATATGCTCATATGAAAATGGTATGGTAGAGCATCAAGAACTTTTCCTTTGCATTTACAATTTGGCTAGCTGACACAAAAACCTAGCTTTCAGCCTGTCTCAGCTTTTGACATGCCTTCCTCACAGAGTTTGTGATTTATAGCTTTTGGTTTCAAGTGAGAGACATGTGACTCTTCCTTTCACTTGATAACTTGGAGGCCATTGTGGAGCTATTAATGGGCCTAATTTCAATATTGCTGTGTCTCAGGGAACAGGGTTGCCCAGGAAGATGGAGAGAGAGAGGCGAACGGCCAGTTTGTGGAGCAGTCGGAACACACACAACATTTATCAAGTAAGTTCGCAGTCTTACATAGTCACAGTTTGTGGTGCCTCAAAACAATTACAATAGTAACATCAAAGATCACTGATCATGGACCACTGGAACAAATATAATAATGATGAAAAAGTTTGAAATACTGAGAGAATAACCAAAACGTGACACAGAGACATGAAGTGAATAAATGCTGTTGGAGAAATGGCTCTACTAGACTTCCTTGAAGTAGGGTTGCCACAAACTTTCGATTTGGGAAAAACACGCTATCTGCAAAGTGCAATAAAATGAGATATGCTTGTATATTATTGATTTCTGTAAATATTTGCTTTGTCTTCCTTTTCTAAGAAAATCTAAGCTCTAGATAAAAACAAGAGCAACTCATGTCATTTTCCTTGAGTTCTTGACACAAGTTTTGCTAAATATTAGTTGAATGAATGACTAAATGACTGCATAACTTAATAACTAAATGAATACCTGTAAAGTTGAATATCTTAATGTTTGTTTATTAGTATAAATTGAAATGTTAAATTTAAAAAAATTTTAGTGAGGTGTAATTGACATCTGAAATGCAAATTTTTGTTAGAAGTAAAAATAATAAAATATCTTTTACTAATACCTCTATTAGCGTAAGTATTACTATTCTGAACTAACTTAGTTGATCATTTTGGAGAAATAGTTCTGCGCATATTGTAAGGGCCCAAGAAATAGTCATTATTTAGTTAATTTACCAGCAATAGTAAATTGTTGACTCATTTCTGAGACACATTTACTAGTGATTTTAATAATCAGTCTTTCAAAGGAAGAACATTTAAAAAGAATAGTACTTGTAATTTTTAAAATAAAAAGAACATGCTCTTCTCAATTCTCTATACACACGCTTATTTATTTACCCATCTTAGTTGCTTGTCAGTTGTTCCAATCTTTATAAATAACTTCAATAATGCAATGGATTTTCAAGTTAAATAGAGGCAATGTCATGGTCAGTTTTATATGTCAACTTGGCTAAGCTACAATCCATCAATCAAACACTAATCTAGGTGTTTGTGTGAAGGTATTTTGTAGATACAATTAAATGCAATTAAAATGCTTACTAAGTAAGAGAGATTATGCTAGATAATTTGCATGAGCTTGATTCAGTCAGTCAGAGGCCTTTAGAGAAGAACTGAGGTTTCACTGAAGAAGAAGAAATTCTACCTGAGGACTGAAGCTCTAATTCATGCCTCAGACTTCCTGTCTGTCATTCCCGAGGGCCTGCACTATGGTTGCAGACTTGCCTAGCCAGCCTCCACAATTCTTTACTCTCTCTCTTGATATCTAGAGAGAGAGAGAGAAAGAGAGAGATTCATAGATAAGAAAAACCTGTCTGATCCAAGTGTGCTTTATATTCAACCTTTAATGAGTTAATACATTAAAGGCTCATCCATTTTCTAGATATTAGCAGACAAGTTTTTGGTACAGATTTCTCCTGTGCATTTCCTTGTTCTTAAGAGTTCCATTTAAAAGATCAGTATTAACAGATGTTCAGCCAATCATTTATTATTGAGAATGTGTGCCACAGCATCATGCAACAAATATTTACTTTCAATTTGTTAGCTAAATATTAACTATTTTTGTCATGTCTGTATCATAATGAACAACTAATATTAATATATCTAACAAAGTTTACTGTTGTTTCAAACATCCACGTGGGTAATTACCACACCCCATTCATTCTCAATATTTCAAGTTTCATTAAAATGTAAACAAAAGAAAATGTTTATCAGGGGATATATTGACATTTCCCAAAGGCAGCAGCTAAGTTCTTAATAATTGTAAAACAATGTAAATATTTACTTTAACACAAAAATTGATAAAGTTGTAATTTGTTTTCTTTATGCTATGAAACTGATTACTCCATTCCCTTTATTTATCACTATTACATTGCACCAGTGCTCCCCATCATTAATATATAAAGATAGACATTCTATCAGGAAGATGTGTCACCAAAATAGGGACCAGATAATTCTGATCTTCAGCCCTCTTGCCAAATGCTCTATTTATCTAAGTTTAACTAGCTTAAGAAAAACACAATATTGGAATTTAAAAAACTGCCAAGAAAATAGGCAGTTCAAACCCTGTTGGTCTCAGATCTGTGCTGATCTGCAGGTTGACATCTTTCTTTTTTTTTTTTTTGCAAATGAACTATCCCTGCTTTTGAATGAGGAGCATGGCAGAGGTTCTGAGCACAAGACCAATCAGGGGCTCCAATATTTATCCTTCTGATGGAATTTACATTTTGCATAACAGATTTATTGATCACTTTGACTCTTCACCACCATAACGTTGCAATATTATTGAAATAAGGAACATTTTTTCCTTGTAATGTCTAAACATTAACAGCTATTTGGTTTTATATTTAAATTACAGGGAATCTCTCATTTCCTTTCAATCGTTCTCAACAGCCAAAGATGTGGATCACTACTTCCTAGTATCTATTTTTCCTCATATCTCCACCATCCATGAATTCCAGGTCCAATAAAATGTAAATTACTAATGCAAGAATAATTAGGTTGCTTTTCCAGGGTTTTGGAATTGTGACAGACAGGAAGTGACAGACAAATACTTTGTATGTGGCTGGACATGTCAATTTGGGGTCTATGACAAGTCAAAATCCACCAAATGGATTAGAGGGCAGAAACATCTCGATTCCAAAAAGCAAAAACAAAAACAAAAACAATAAGTAACATGAAGGATACAGAAGAGGTAAAGATGATATGTAGGCATGGTATAGATTATGAAACCATTTTATTTCTTGGCTGTGATTCTGTCTAAGGACAGACTAAGGTCATTCTAGACTTTTGGTCTGATGAATTTGTCATATTATTTTGTTTAAGTGTTCTGGTGTTTATTGTTTGGAATACAAGTAAAATTAACTAATAAAGTCTAGCTGAGTTCTTATTGATAGTAGTTGAATAGTAGAGCCAGCCAAGTTTTAGGCAAAGGGTACATTTCCTTTTCCCCAACCTGAAGTGGGAGTTAAAATGCGCTAGAGAGAAAGAAAGGAAGAAGGGGGGAAGGAGAGAATGAAGGGAAAAAGGAAAGAAAAAGAAGAAAGATTAACTCAGCTTTTCTCACATAATTTCTTACATAACTGACAAATGTAATTTGATCTCCTTCTGCTAAGTAAATAGGATTTTAGAATGAAGACAATGTTATAATTATTACTTAAAATCTTATTCATTTTTTGTGGGTTATAAACCTCTGGAAATTTCCCTCAAAGAGGACACAGTAAATATAATTATCTAAATTATTTTATTTATTCTAAGTTCAGTTTACCAGTTTTTACCATTCATGATTAATTGAGTTTGTTTGTTTGTTTTTTGGTGAGGAAGATTCACCCTGAGCTAACATTGGTTGCCAACCTCCTCTTTTTGCTTGAGAAAGATTAGCCCTGAGCTAACATCTGTGTCAGTCTTCCTCTACTTTGTATGTGGGGTCCCACCACAGCATAGCCAATGAGTGGAGCAGGTCCGTGCCTGGGATTGGTATCAGTGAACGCCAGGCCACCAAAGCGGAGTGTGCAGAACTTTACCCACTTAGCCACGGGGCTGGTCCCTAATTGAGACTTTTTAAATGCAATATATATATATATTTTTTTAAATATATTTCACCACACTTGTACATTACATCTGTAGGACTTATTTATCTTATAACTGGAACTTTGTTCTTTTTGACCACTTTCACCCATTTCACCCACACCCCTGCACCCCACCTTTGGCAACCACCAATCTGTTCTCTTTCTCTATGAGTTTGGGTTTTTTTGGTCTCATTTTATGTTTTGTTTGTTTGTTTAGATTCCACATATTAGTGAGATTATATGGTGTCTTCTATCCATGTTGTTGCAAATTGCAGGATTTTCTTTTCATGGCTGAATAATATTCCATTGTGTATGTGTGTATACCACGTTTTCTTTTTCCATTCATCCATCAATGGACTCTTTGGCTGTTTCCATGTCTTGCTAGTAAATAATGCTGCTATGAACATAGGGATTCAGACATCTTTTCAAGATAGTGACTTTGTTTTCTTCCAATAAATATCCAGACATAGAATTGCTAGGTCATGTGGCAGCTCTATTTTTAATTTTTGGAGGAACATTCATACTGTTTTCCATAGTGGATGCACCAATTGACATTTCTGCCAACAGTGCACAAGCATTCCCTTTTCTCCACATCCTTGTCAAAACTTGTTATTTCTTGTCTTTTTGATGATGGCCATTCTAACAGGTGTGAGGTAATACTTCATCATGGTTTTGATTTGCATTTCCCTAACGAGAGTGATGTTGAGCACCTTTTCATGTACCTGTTGGCCATCTGTATATCTTCTTTGGAAAAATGCCTATTCAGATTCTCTGCCCATCTTTTTTTTCTGCTTTTTCTCCCCAAATCCCCCCCATACTTAGTTGCATATTTTAGTTGTGGGTCCTTCTAGTTTAGGCATGTGGGATGCCACCTCAATGTGGCCTGATGAGTGGTGCCATGTCCGTGCCCAAGATCGGAACTGGTGAAACCCTGGGCTGCCAAATTGGAGTGAGTGAACTTAGCCACTCGGCCATGGGGCCGGCCCCTCTCTGCCCATTTTTAATTGTACTGTTTGGATTTTTGCTATTGCATTGTATGAGTTTTTTGTATATTTTGGATATTAACCCCTTATCAGATATATGATTTGAAAACATTTCCTCTGATTCTGTAGCTTGCTTTTTCGTTTTGTTGATATTTTCTTTGCTTTACAAAAGCTTTTTAGTTTGACGTAGTCCCACTTGTTTATTTTTGCTTTTATTGCCTTTGCTTTTGGTGTCAAATCCAAAATATCATTGCCAAGACAATAAATATATTTCTAGATGTTCAACAACTTGGAGATTAAACCATCTTCAATCAGCAAAGAATAAGGGAGACAATAAATAGTCTATTAATCATATTTCAAAAAGAAATATTTGAAACAACATTGTAAAATTTTAAAACTCTTTTAAAATTATATTTTTTCTGTTTAGCATCAAACAATCATTTCTTCATTTTAAATCCCTGCATGTTAGTGTATGGGTGTGTATATGGTATCTGTGGGTGTGTGTAAATCCACTTGCTATTAAAATATTGCATTTCATGAGAACACGTCTCACATTTTCTCCTTTTAATCTTCCTGAACAGTATAATCTTCAGCATCAAGCTGTATTGTGGTATCTTATGGTATTGATTCACTATCACCCAGCTCTCATCCCATACGCTGGACATCATTAGATTAGCAAGCAAAATCCAAGGATTGTATATGCTGTCTATAGCCACTGTTGACAAGGTGAGCCATTCTAAGAAGATAGGACAGAGAGCTGTTACTGACATTTCTGCTTCCTGGAAAAAGGAATGCAGCCATGGGAGTGGTGTTATTGCTTAATGCAGTCTGGCATGGGGCTGTAACACAGCTGGGTTTTGGAATAATTATATCTCCAGATTCCTGATAGTCTAAAAATTCCAAGGAAATGATTCCAGCAAATGTAATCAAGATTCCTAAAGTCAAGTCTTACTCAGAAAGAAGGAATTTCTTCAGAGTTAAATATATCATAATGCTGAAAATAGCAAGGTTAAGAAATACGATTGTTTTGAAATTCAGGCTCATTTAGGAATCCTAATTATTTTTAAAAAGCTTTTCAGTAGGCAATTTGTTTCACAAATCATATTGCAAACCTCATTTTGCTGATGCTGTTTTGCAGATTTTTTCTGAGAAACCGCAAAGAATTACAGGAAAATAATAGCTACTAATTTATTTCTATTCAATCTTATTTTTTTCTCATACAGCATTTTTAATGAGTTTATATCAACATATGACTCAGCGACCATCTGTGTATAGCAGTTAGGTCTGATATAAATGTTAATGCTTTCTCATCAAATGACTAACCAATTTTTCCTGTTTGTGTGTTAGTTTTTACAAAATCTTATCTTTTATATCTAAATTTTATACAAAAAAGAATGAAAGAAATGCAAAAGAAAAAGACAATTATGCGTAAATATCATCACTTTTTACAGTAAAGTTAGAGAGATTAAGCAATTCAAGTAGCAAAGTAGTACAAAATAAGAAACATTTGAATCTTTTCATGTCTTCTCATGCTGTCAACTTCAGCAAACTATTATCCATGAGTTACAGGCTATCATCTGAAATTTTGGGGACAGTAACGCTGACTTTTAAAGGCAAACTTAATAATTTGATGTAATAATTTAAATATATGCCATTTTCCATCAACTACCCCAGTTTTGTTTGGCTTTTTGTACAGGGTTTGCTTGTTTTATTTATTTATTTTTTTAAGAGAACATATTTAGCAAAAGACACGCTGAGCAAAGAATGGCTATGGCCCAGGAGACCAGGCAGGAAGGTGACAGCCTTCTCAGGCCTTGCTGGTGGAGAGGTGGCTGGAACAAAGTGGTGAGAAGTACTGACTGGGTAAGTGTTGGGCGGTGGCAGGCACAGAAAGAAAAAAGCTCCAGCTGGCTCAACACTGTTGCTGGTCGTAAGTAGGACTAACAGTGACCTGCTGCTACCAGTTCGTGCTGCCGACCGGGGTGACTGTCATCCCCTGGTTCCCAGAGGGTGCCCCAAGGGACACAGGACAGGAAGCCCAGGATAGGAAGTGTAACTGTGGGTGAAGGCTAGGAAGAAGCAGGTGCTCTGCGGTGGCCAGGGAAGTTCCAGATGCTGAGGCAAAAGCGCATCTTATTACTTGACGGTGTTCTGCTCTCTCTTCCAGGCACTCGCTGACTAGGGCGCGGACATGGATGATGCCTCTTCTTTGCATAGGCGGGCCAGATCTCTTTGCCTGTCTCCAATAGCAGGTCCCTGTAGGTGCCCTGGGAGTCCTGGATGCTGAGTGTCTTCGTCACCTGCACATAGCCCAAGGAGGGTGGACCAAAGTCCTTAAATACTGGTCCGAAACATGCAGTGCCTCCGGGCACCGAGTCCCACTGATGGCGATGGGACACTAAAGGCTATGGAGAGCAGGGTGCTGGGCCCAGGGGTGCTGGACTGGGGCTGCTGCTGAGGTTGAGGGCAATGGATTTGTAGGACATCGCAAACTCCTGGGTGAGTCAGATGGATGAAGCACCAAAATCCATTCTGAATATATACCCACAAGGATTAAAAGCAGAGTCTCAAAGAGATATTTGTACAACCGTGTTCATGATAACATTATTCACAATAGCCAAAAGGTGGAAACAACCCAAGCATCCATCAACAGATGAAAGGATAAATAAAATGGGATATATATGCACAGTGGAATGTTATTCAGCCTTAAAAAAGGAGATTCTGACATGTTACAACATGAACCTGAGGACATTATGCTAAGTGAAATAAGCCAGGCACAAAAGGAAAATTGTTTGATTCCACTTATATGAGGTACTTAGAGTAGTCAAATTCACAGAACAGAAAGTAATATGGTGGTTGCCAGGGGCTGGGGAGAAAGAAAAATCAGGAGTTGATATTTAATGAGTATAGAGTTTCAGTTTTGCAAGATGAAAAGAGATCTGGAAATTGATTTCACACAGTGTGAATGTACTTAACACTACTGAACAATACACTTAAAAATGGTTCAGATGCTAAATTTTATGTGCATTTTACCACAACTAAAATTAAAAATTTAAAAAGGAAAATAGTGTATAAATGTTAGGAAGACTTTCACTTGTGAATTTTTTGTTTTGTTGTTTTTTTTGTTTAGGAGAAATTTTATAAAGACTAATGCATGACTTGAGGACATCAAACAGAATCTTATTTTGTTACTATGTAGTTGATCTATTTCTACTTTGGTAAGTATTTGAAAACACATAAATCTTATAGTAGATTTTAACATTCACCTAGGGTTCTAATTTTAGACCCCAGTATATGACATCTCTGTAAATTTAAAGAACCGTTGAGCAATTTAAGTAATGGTATCTTGTCCATTTACATAGGAGGAGTAATGATTTTTTTTGAGGTATAGTTGACATATAACGTTATATTAATTTCAGGTGTACAACATAATGATTCGATATTTGTGTATATTATGAAATAATTGTGTAATTGACTAATGATTTTTTCCCTCAGTCAATATTTAAATAAATAGTCTCTTTGTTATTGTTTTTTCATTAAATATAATCTTCCTAGCAATGGCAGACAGGTAAAATTTTCATGAAGATTCTTGCAAGATGAAAATATGTACTGGAGTGTGACTTCTATACTTTTACTTTGTTTAAAGAAAGGTGAGTTCCTTAATTGATTAGAAAATTATTCAATGGGATGGGATGAGGACCTAAAACTCTGGAACTTAGTCTGGATAAAATGTGATTGAGTTACAATAGGGAGGTATATAACTGGCAGATTTTTTTGGTTCCTATAGATTACAAAATCCTTTCCACAAAAAGGAATACAATATTTAAATTTTTCTATCAGCACACTTCCACAGTAACAAGTTTCATCTCTTCAATTTTTAAAACCTGTACATATTGTCTCACTGATTATTCTTTATGCATTTGTGGATGACATCCAGATATTTTTATACCATCACAGAGAAAAATGAATCATTTTATCTTCTTGTATTAACCCAATGAAAAATTAAATTAACAAGAGGAAATGTGCTTTTTAAAGGGCATATGTTTCAACGTTCATAAAGAAATTGCCTTACCTTTCCATAAGTTTCTGGAGTGGCTCACTACCTAGCTTATTATTAGATTATGCTCTCTAATCACTTAGTACTGGTTGGTATTAATAAGGTAACTAAGTTTTCAAAATCATTCACAAAGTTGAAATTTGAGTGGAACCTAAATTTTCTTGGCAGATAATATGAAGGTGATAGACTCTTCGCTCTGACAATGGCATTCTTTCAGAATCTAAATCACTTTGACCTATTTTTCAGTATTTCAAATTGTAAAACTCCATAAAATTTTTTCATCTGGCCAGGAGCTCTATCAGCAAAATGCATTGCCATCTTCAACTGTAAAGTAATTTATGATCTAATATTAGAGCAAGAGATATTTAAAAATAAATGGATATCTTTTCGTAGCAAGTGCATGAGACATCTTCTCATCTGACAAATTTAAAATTGATGTTTATCAACAAGAGAGAAATGTGGCAAGATACCAAAGTTTAAATTCACTCTATTCTATAAACCTATAGTATAATGAGCTGTCACACATGTCAAAAGCAATCACTGCCTGAATTTCTATCTGCTTTGAACAGAGGGAAAGGTCCTTTTTACTGTCTTTGTTTTCCATTCTCACTCACATTAAATTTTTTTGAGGTTTTAGATACAAGTTTTAATAACACATAGTAGAGAAAAAAAACGTTCAGAATATTTTCTATAGTATGTACACAAGTCAAATACACTCCTCCCACCACTCTCCGGGTCTTATCTTCTACACTTTAATAATATACGTGGTGTTATCATGCTTCCTTTAGATATAATAAATATTGCTTTTCATATTTCATGAATGAAAGGTAGGCAAACCTCACTCCTAAAATTATTTAACTTTTACTTATTTATTTTTTATTTAATAACTATCAGTGGAAAAGCATATTACTTGCTAAGCAAGTAGACTGCATGAGAATATACTATTAACTCCATTGACAAATGCACTATGAGAGAGAGCTTTAAAATGATAGAATTATTTTATATTGAAGTTATTTCAGAAAGAAAGCTTTTGTTCTCATATTATCTACATGATATAACTCATGTTTTTACATGAGTTATAAAGTGGCATTTGCCCAAATGAACACAATGCTCTAAATAATTTCTCATGAAGTTAATGGACGCCAAAGTAAAAATTGTACCAGAGTCCATTAAGTTTATGGAACAACGAAATGATTTTGTTTACACATCACTCTTACATCATTTTTAAATGCACTATACAATATTTTAGAAGTACAGACATGTATAAAGATTGATATATCAAGCATCAGTGTGCTCACCATTGAAATTTAAATAATAAAATAGCAAAAATAGTTCAGAAATCTCTTTTGTAATGCTCCCTGATCACCACCTTAACTTCCTTCCCCATCCTACTCCGTCCAAGTCAAATAAATTCTCCAGAATGTACATTTGTCATCCACTCATATTTCTACAGATCCTTGCTACACGTGTTTGTAAATAACTGTGTAGTATTATTCTGCATATTGTAAGTGTTATGTTATCATGTATACCATTTCTATTGTCTGTGACATTCTGATTTCTATGCAGGAATATAGTTTATTTCTTGTCATAAGTATATTAGATATATTCAAAACTGTTATGTTGATTAACATTTAAGTTGTTACTATTGTGTTTTTGATATAAACAATACTGATGAGAACAATTCTGTGACTTTCTCCTTGGGCACAGATTGAGTTTGTATAAACCTTGAGCTTCTCTAAGGTTTATACTTAGGAATACAATCACTGTTTTGTAGAATAAGTGTATTTTTAAATATGCAAGGTATTGCCAGATCTCTCTCCAAAAGCAGAAACAATTTGCAACTGAAACAGTGTATAAGTGTTTCCCTTTTTCTACATATTTGACAATATTTGATGTTGTCATGCTTGAGTGGTTCTCAACAGAGGATAATCTTGCCCCTGGCGTATTTGGCAACGTCTGGAATTTTTTTCCTAGTGTGTTCCCTTGAAGTTTTTTGCTTGTATGTTTATTTATTGTGACAAAATATACAAAGCATACAATTTATGATTTTAACCTTTTTTAGTTGTATAGTTCTGTGTTATTAAGAATATTCACTTTATATTGTGTGTAGGGGAGGAAGACATTTCCCATACCACTCTGGGTCCTTATGGCTGGACAATAAATTAAATTCACATGAGACAGAATAACAGGAGAAAATTAAATAAAGTTTTATAACATGTATACACGGGAGAGACCCAGAAAAACTGAGTAACTCACCAAAATGGTGGAGGTTCTCATCCTAAATACCATCCTTAGCTAAAGACAAAGGAGGATGCTGGGGGTGGGGAGAGTCAGTTACGAGAGATTACCAGAAAAGCACAGTGAACAAGAGGAAGGTTATTACTCAGATTTAAGTCCTTGCCTTCTGCACTGATAAGAGTTTCTAGAGTTAAGGTGGTCTCCCCTTCTTCCTGGTACAGAGAGGGAAACACCTTTAGAGATGGATATTTTCTTTACAAATGTAAATGTCTCTTAACAAAGGGCAAGTAATTCTACTTTTCATAGTTTCTCTCATGTCTGCAGTTTTTAAAAGTAACCAGCCCAAAATAATCCTCATGCTAAAGAGACATATCTTTGGGTGGCCAACTCCAGTCCCCCACATGTACAACCATCACCCTCATCCATCTCCATAATTTTTCATCTTCCTAAACTGAAACTTTGTACCCATTAAACACTGACTCCCCATACCCTCCTCTTCCCAGCCCTTGGCAACCACCATTCTATTTTCTCTCTCTATGAATTTGACTACCTACATCATATAAGTACAATCAAACTGCATTGTCCTTTTGTTCCTGGCTTATTTCACTTCGTGTAATGTCCTCAAGGGTTTTTTTTCATCTTGTAACATGTAGCAGAATCTCCTTCTTTTTTAAGGCTGAATAATTATGTGAATATACCTCATTTTGTTTATCCATTTATCTGTCAGTGGACACTTGGATGCTTCCACCTTTTGGCTATTGTGAATAATGCTTTTATAAGCGTGGATGTACAAATGTCTGCTCAAACCCATACTTTTGTTCTTTTGGATCAAAATTGGAATTTTGGATCCAAAAGTGGAATTGTTGGATCATATGGTAATTCCATGGTCAATTTTTAGGAAATGCCATTCTATTTTTCATGGTGGCTGCACCATTTTACATCCCAACAGCAATGAGCAAGTATTACAATTTCTCCACCTCCTCACTAACACTTCTGTTCTTGTCTTCTTTTTTTTGAAATAATAGCCATCACTGTCCACAAATTTTTGATTGTCACAACCTGCGGGGTGCTATTGACATCCACTGCGTAGAGTTTGGGGATGCTGTCAAACATCCTACACTGCACAGGACAGGGCCCACCACAAAGAAGATCCAGCCCACGATGTCAACAGTGCCAAGGTTGGGAAACTCTGGTTATACTAAATTAACTTTTTTAACAAGTTCATGAATGTAAAATGGCATCTCACTATATATAAGATATACATGTATACATATTATCTAATATTCTTTGTGCAATAATTGCCAATTTCACATTAATTCTTATTGGAAATTTATGTGAATCATTGATAGACTAAATTTATCAAATAAGTCTTTATGATTTTAGTTTTTTAACTACAAATATAGTAAATATCTGCATTAATGGGTACCCTTCATGTTTGATATAAATTCATATCTGTATTTTCTTCTTTAACTAGGCCACAATTTGTAGGAAACTTGAACTTTACCTGTGGCCTTTTCCCATCTTTTACAGTATTGTTTTTGTACTTTAATCCACACTTGTTTAAAAATTATGAATAATTATTACTATTTTCTATTAATAGTTATGCAGGTTTATCAATATTTTGTCAATGTCTTTTTCATCATTGCTTCTTGCATCCCACTGCTATATTCAGGTAGCATTTTCCTTTGTATTAAATTATATCTGGATTAATAAAGGAAACATCCTGCCAGGCACTAAAGAGCATAGACATATTCCATACAATTGAATGACAATCAGGCTGACAGCAACTTTTCATACACAATAATAGAAACCAAAATACAATGGAATAATCTATTTGAAGACTTAAAGAAAATGATTGTCAAACTAGAATCCCATACCCAAGTAGGCTGTCAATTACAGTGAAGACAGAATAAATCCATTTCAAATATAATGAGAGAACATTACTAATAATTCTTCCTTCTAGATATTTAACATGAAAGAAAATAAAATGAAAACGAAGCGGTGCAGTACAAGAAGTAATAGTTAAAAAGAATCTGTCTCCTTGTTTGTTTTTAATTTACCACGCTAGTGACTTAGAGTATTTTTCAATACAAAACAAAATAAAACAAAGGAAAGGCCTTAATTATGGAAAAATCTTTGCCATTACATCAGTGTTCTATTTTTTTGATATTTCACTTAAATTCACAATTGAAGTCCTCCAACCTCTCTTGTTTCTCTTTCTTGTATTTTAGTTGTGCACGTTTCTAAGCACTATTATATGTTTATTTTCTATTTTATTATTTTCAGATCTATTTTATTTCTTTCCTTTTACTTTCTTTGGGTTTTGTTTGTTGTCAGGTTTTAAATTTTTTTTTGCCTCTTGAATAGATATTTTTCCTTTTTTTATAGGACTTTATTTCTGTAGAGCAGTTTTAGCTTTACAGCAATATTGAGAGAAAGGTATAGAGATTTCCCATACGCCCCCTGCTCCCGCACATGTATAACCTCCCCCATTACCAGCATGCCCCACCAGAGTGGAACATTTGTTTCAACTGATGAACCGTGGCACATCATAATCACCCAAAGTCCACAGTTTATGTTATGGTTTACTCCTGTTGTTGCACATTCTATGGGTTTAGACAAATGTGTGATGATATGTATCCATCATCATGGTTAAATAAAGAATATTTTCATTGCCCTAAAAATTCTCCATACACAGCATATTTGTTCCCTCACAACCCCTAAGAACTCTTGATCTGTCTACTGTCTCCGTATATTTTCTTTTCCAGAATGTCATATATTTGGAATCATCCAGTATATAGCCTTGCCAAATTGGCTTCTTTCACTTAGTAATATGCATTTAAGGTTTCCTCATGTCTTTTCGTGGCTTGATAGCTCATTTATTTTGAATAAATGTGCTGAATAAGATTGCGTTGTCTGAATGTACCACAATTTATTTATCCGTTTGCCTACTGAGGGACATCTTGGTTTCTTCCAAGTTTTGGCAATTATAAATAAAGCTCGATAAACATCCTTTCCCAAGTTTTTGTGTGGATGTGGGTTTTAACTCCTTTGGGTAAATACCAAGGAACCTGATTACTTGATCTTATGATAAGACTATGTTTAGTTTTATAAGAAACCACCAGACTGCCTTTCAAAGTAGTTGTACCATTTGCATTCCCACCAGAAGTGAATGAAATTTCCTTTTGCTCCACATCTTTGCCAGCCTTTGTTGTTGTCAATGTTCCTGATTTAGGCTATTCTGATAGATATATAGATACATAGGTATTTCCTTGTTGTATTAATTTGCATTTGCCTTATTACATATGATGAGCATATTTTCATAGACTTCTTTGCCATTTATATATCTTTGTTAAGGTGTCTATTAAGGCCTTTGGCTCATTTTTTATTCGGGTTTGTTTTCTTATTTTTGAGTTTTAAGAGTTCTCTGTGTATTTTAGATAACAATTGATTATCAAATGTGTCTTTTACAAATATTTTATCCCAGTCTGTGGCTTGTTTTCTCATTCTCTTGGCATTGTCTTTCACACAGCAGAAGTTTCTAATTTTAGTGAAGTCCAGCTTATCCATTATTTCTCTCATGGATTGTGCCTTTGGTGTTGCATTTAAAAAGTCATCACTACACCCAAGATCATCTAGATTTTCTCCTATATCATCTTCTAGGAATTTTATATTTTTGTATTTTACATATAGATCTAAGATTCATTTTGAGTTAATTTTTGTGAGAGTCTTTGTCTTATTTTCCAACTCTATCTCTCTGAACACTTTTTAAAAAATTTATTTCTTTCTTCCTTTCAATTTATTCTGTTAATATTAATTAATATTAATATTAATATTCCCTCTTTAACTTTGTAAAGTCAGTTTAACCTATCATTTAAGTTTTATATTTCTTCACCAGTAAAATTTGATTATTGATACTTTCACTTCCAGTAGTTCTTGGTAATTTTTCAATCCACCTATGTTCATATTGCAGTTATTTTTAAAGGTTTACATCCCATCTTCTATAACTTGGAATAGTTCATAAAGACTTTCAGATTGCTTTGTAATTATAGATTCTCAAGTGGTTGCTCCATTTATTGCACCTATGCACTATCCTTAATTCTATGACGTATCTTGTAATTGTTTTTATGAGCTTATCTTCAGCAAAAGTTATCTTACTCAGTTGGATTAGAGTGACCTGGGGTTAGGGGTACACCGCTTATAAAACTAGATATTTTCATTAGGCTTTTTTCAGTTTTTTAAGGCTGTTGCTGTTTTTGCAAACTTTTATTCCTTCAGTGCAATTCAGGCTCTTACACGCCCACACTATAAGGATGGTTTCCTGTCTTTCACATGGAACTTTTGCGTGCACATCTGTTTTCTACCCCAAATCTCCAGTGGTGATCAGAATTTTTTAGATTCTCATTCTTGACTGCCTGACAAATATAAGACATGTACCCGTGAACCTGTTCTCACATTTTAGACCTAATTCTCTGGTTCAGGGCTCCTCATAGTTTCTGTGGCTTCTAATCCCAGTCACTGCATAGTTAAATATTCCCTTTTGTGGGGGTAAGAGCCATGGAAACTTTTTCGCCTTTGATATCAGCTACAAGCATAATTGCTTTTTAAACTGTTTTGTCCAGGGGCTATACATATGCTGTCTTGCCCTGTGTTCAGACACCATGCTCCCTACAAGCCTCCTCGCTCATTTGTTTTTTGATTATTTATTCACGTGGGCAGAACTGGCCAGGGTAATTGCCTGACTCAAATTCATATGTTTAGTAAGTGATAGATTTAAAATTATAATCTAAATTTCTTGGCTCCTTGTTGAGTGATTTTGACTTTCTATCCAATAACACACTATGCACTCTCTACAACCAATCTTCATTCTTTTCCAGAAAAAAAAATCAACAATATATCTAATGCTTCATGGAATTTCAAATTGAATTCACATACATAATATGTTTTTACACAAATGGGATATCCTTGTACAAAGGCTGGTCAGACATCTTATCATTTATCTTAACATTTTAACCTCTTGATTGTTTTTAGAACAAGATCGTTTAGTATACACTCTTTGCAATGGACAGAATGTTTATGTGTCCCCAAAATTCATATGTTGAAACTCCAATCCCATTGTGATGATATTGGGTAGTGTGGCCTTTGGGAGGTAATTAGGTCTTGAGGATGGAGCCCTCAAGGACGAGATTGGGGCCCCTATAAGAAGAGGCCTGGAAGTTTCCTACGATGGAGGGATAATCAGCAATCTGAAACCCAGAAGAGGACCCTCAGCAGAACCTGACCGTGCTGGCACCCTGATTGCTCTGATCTCAGACTTCTAGCATCCAGAACCATGAGAAATACATTTCCATTCTTGAGAAGCCACCAGCTTACAGTATTTTGTTACAGCAGCTCGAGCTAAAATACTTAACGTTTTATGATAGATGAGAATTTTTAAATTCAAAGTATACGTGAACAAATATAAAGTGAAAATTTTCACTTTTGCCAAGTTAATTTGAAAAATGGTAAGAATTACTGTGTATATAATACTTTTAAAGTCACTACATTAGATGCTATTAGACAATATATAAAAGGATTTATGTGATATCAGCAATACAGGTAAGAAAGAATAATAACAAAAATAACAACAGCTTGTTTTTTAACAGAAACCAGCTACACAAATTTGTGCATAGTTGACAAATGTGTGCCTGATATCCCAAAGGAAAAATTGCATCACATTTTGTCATTTCACTGAACGTGTTCCCACAAAGCTTCTGTTGGCTTTATACAGAAGGCAAAAATTGTTGTTATCAGACCTCAGTGAATGACACTGTTGAATTTTTAAGATTACCTTGGGACTTAAAGCCAGTAATAACAACATTTCAAGACATATTGTCTTACCATGACCAGGTCAGTAACTTGGACATAAAAGTCAAAGAAAAGTAATGCAAAAGTAATTCTAAATGAAAGCTAAAACAATGATTAAAAAATTGTTTGTTATGTCTTTCAGAAATAGAAAAAGAAACAAGATGATAAACAATGATGAGAATAACGTTTTAAAATAGAATAGCAGAATTGAAAGTTGAAAGTTACTATATTGCAATTTGCCTCAATTAATAAAAAATTCTTAGTCTCTTTCTTAGTCAATTATTCAGTTTGCTTGAGGGTGTCTATATGTTGTTGACTGTATTTATGAGTATATTGTCTGGTGTGTGTAGTACATGTGATGTAAAAATATATTGATGAACATTCCCATACTCAACTTATTTACCAACGTGTCCTCAGAGCCTGGACTTATTAGCCTTCAATATATATCTATTGAAATTTAATGAATAAGTAAATATATATGGATGCAGGATTGAAACCTATCATACCTTCAAAAAAACTCATAATTTATTTGCAAAAAGCAATAATTTATTTTGCTCACGAATTTTCAGATTGGGTGGGAATGGTGGGGCAACTCCCCTGTGGGCTGGGTAGCATCAGCTGGGGTGGAACAAAGCATGGCTGGATGCAGGATTCAGATAAAGTTCATACATGCCAGTGCCTGGCAGTTGATGCCTCCTATGAGCTGGAAACTCAACTAGTCCCTACCCAAAAAACCTACACATGATCTCTCTAAACACCAGCCCAGAAACTGTATTGTCTATTGTGAGGTTGTTAAAAAGCATCCAAGTAAATGCATGTCACCTATTTATAATAGAATATGCAAATAAACTCAAATGAAAAAATATTTAATTAGTCTTTTTTTTGTTTTTTTTGGTGAGGAAGATTCACCCTGAGCTAGCATCCACTGCAATCTTCCTCTTTTTTTGTCTTTTACTTGAGGAAGATTAGCCCTAAGCTAACATCCATGCCAGTCTTCCTCTACCTTGTTTGGAGATTCCTCCACAGCATGGCTGATAAGTGGAGTAGATCTGTGCCCGGGATCCAAACCAGCAAACCCAGGCCACAGAAGCAGAATGTAAGGAATTTTAACAGGGCCAGCCCCTAGTCTTTACTTCTTAATTAAGCCTTTAAAATCCTTTTAAAGGATATTGTTACATAGCAATGTATTACCTAAATCCTGAATAAATGTCTTTTAATTTTATCATTAAAGGTACTATACAAAACTTCTTTAATAGAACATGCAATATGACATTTATAAGCACACATTTAATAGAAGCATAGAAAGTTAGATAAATATTTATCTGTGAAAAATTAAAATGAGAATTTATCTTCTTTATTAATTATTGAAGTCATGATAAATTCAGAGTAAGACCTAATAAATTAGTGTTGTAGCCATCTGGGGATAAAAGGATAGTCCTCCAACCAAAATTTGATCCAGCCATTGAACCAGATGATGCCACACATTCACATCAAGGGAATGAAAGGGTTATTAGTGAAATGAAGAGTCTTTCTGGGGAACACGGTAGGTCCCAAGTAGGTCTGAAAATGAATTGAGAGGGCAGGGAAAGATTAGCTTGTTTTTTGAATTTTTTCTGACAGTTGGAGAATGGGACAGGGGTGAGGTTCCTCTGTGCAGGGGATAAAGGAAGGAACACCTGGGATTTCCTATCAGCTTGCCCAAATGCAGAGCAGGAGCGGAAGGGTAAATAGCGAAGCTTAAAAGCTGTCAGCAGGCAAATATAGGATAAAACATCGAGCCAGACTCCTTAATACAAGTAGACACTTGATATTTTTATATACCATATGTAGACTTTTCTAGATAGCATCCTGTGGAGAGCGCTCAAAAATCCTTGACTTCAGAGCACAAGCAAAAATCGTCTTGGAGCTGAAGCTGGTGTGAGCAGCTGGGTCACTGAAGAAGCCTCTTCCGGAGTCGAGCGTCTGCCCTGGGGCGCCGCTCACTTGATTTCATACAAGATCGCAGGAAACCGTCAGCGGACCTTGGAATTTCAGAAGTGTTTATTTGTCCCACTTTACAGATCAGGCAAGTCGAAATTAAACGCATTAAGAGTGCTTGATAATTTAGAAATGTGCATGTCTCAGGTTGTGTTTATGGCCAATATTAACAGCGATGTATAGATATATAGGTGATGAATTTGGAGAAAATAACCTGATATAGATAAACAGATGAAATAAAAACTATAGTTAAAATAATAAATATGATTTTAAAAGCTAAAAAAGATGAGTCAGAAAACTTTATACTTGTCGTTTTAGTCAGCAGCTGGTACTTTGGTCAGATATTATTTGAACTGAGGCTATGTTTTCTCGTTTATCAACAGCTGTTGTCATCACAATATTTAAAAGATAATATTTGACAGAGAAAGGAGGCAGATTGCAAAAGTCATTATTTATAGAATGCTTAAAATGAAAAACAGCCAGAAAATAATTTCATTTTAACTACATTTAAGCGATGTTTCCTTTTGGAGATACAGCAAAAAATGACAATTGCTTTTGTGTTTTGAATAAGCACAATACATGATCTATTGTTGTAGATAAATATGCGATTATATATAAACTATTTTATGTAACATGTAAGAAAAAATTATTATTGGCTCTCTATCAAAAATATATGAGAAAAGAAAAATAATAGAGAAAGAAGGCATATATTCTTAGCTAATTTCTTTTAATTAGGCCATGCATTGTATATATCATTTTCTTTCATGCAATGGTTAACGCTCATTGATTACAATCACTTAAATACTTCAAGTAAAACTAATCTATTCAAAATGATCTCATTGTATCTGTTTTCCAAAATAAAGAATAAGTAACAAGAAAATTAAATATCAAAATTTTCAAAGTTGTTTAAAAGTTATATTAAAAGCTATCTAGGGACCAGCCTAGTGGCATAGTGGTTAAGTTCACATGCTTCACTTCGGCACCCCGAGGTTCGATGGTTCCGATCCCAGGCATGGACATGGCACTGCTCATCAAACCATGCTGTGGCAGGTGTCCCACATATAAAGTAGAGGAAGACAGGCATAGATCTTAGCTCAGTGCCCGTCTTCTTCAGCAAAAAGAGGAGGGTTGGTGGCAGATGTTAGCTCAGGGCTAATCCTCAAAAAAAAAAAGCTATCTAAATTTTGACATTTTTTAATATTTTATTACTACTTACTTTCTCAAGTATAAAGGAACATTTATTCCTTGAATACTGCCACCACATTCTCCTTGCCTCTTAAACTTTTCCAATATCAAGATATATGTTTAAGGGTTATCACTGTTCCTCATTAAAGGACATTCCATGGATATACAGTGTGTATATACGTATATGTACAGATATATACATACACATAAATACACACATGCACACAAATATATGTATGGCTGTGTATACATATATAATACACCAAGCAATTATGTGGATGTGGTAGGTAAAGTCTTTAATTATATTATATATCAAGAAGCTATTGAACTAATGTCACATTAAAACCTATGAGCAAATAAAAAATAATTGAAAATAAAATGCTTTTTCTTAAAAGTTGCTTTTAACTTTCCTGTCATAAAATTGAAATTATCTATTAAATATAGTTTTTTCAAGGTAGCTCTCTTAAAACAAAGCACTGAACAATTAAAAAATCTTTGATTTTGTAAGCTTTTAAAACGATAAACATTTTGAACCAGAAGTTTTCGAACTTTTTACAAATTTAGTTTATTCAATTCTTAGAATGTCTGTCACCTATATTGAATTTCTCCACCTCTATAAAATCTAAAATGAAGAAAAAGTAAAAATATTACCCAACTGCTTTCAGAAAAGAGAGAAGAGGACCTTTCCCAAGGTGTTTTTGAGGCTTGCATAAACCGAATGCCAACACATGACAATGACATTATAGTAAAAGAAAATTGTGGAGTAATATCCCTCATAAAACCTAGACACAGAAATTCTTAACACCATATTAGCAAAGTGAATTAAAAATATATTTTAAAAAAATGCATGCCAGGGGCCGGCCCCATGGCCGAGTGGTTAAGATCAAGTGCTCTACTTTGCTGGCCCAGGGTTTCACTGGTCCAGATCCTAGGCACGAACATGGCACACTCATCAGGCCATGCTGAGGTGGCATCCCGCATGCCACAACTAGAAGGACCCACAACTAAAATATACAACTATGTACTGGGGGGATTTGGGGAGAAAAAGCAGAAAAAAAAAAATGCATGCCAGAACAAGTAGGGCTTATCCCAGGAATGCAAAGCTAGTTCAAGGTTCAAAATCAATTAATATAACTTTCCACACTCATAATATAAAGGAGAAATAACTGATTACCTCAAAAGATCCAAAAATTGCATTTGGCAAAACACTCACACTTATTCAAGATAAAAATTTTTCTCCAAGAATTAAAAGGAATTTTCACAATCTGAGAAAAGGCAACTAAGAAAAATTTACCTCTTCAAATTAGTTCATTGTTCAAATGTATTCTCCATAAGCTTGTTGCTATCTTTATTTTATTTCCCTTAATATATGATCTCCAATGAATTAGCATGTACAAAGTTTTTGGAGCTGTGTCTTGCATATTGTATGTACTATGTAATTGTTGGCTTTTAGGATTTACCCTGAGGCACAAGTTTCTTTTTCATCCTGAAGTATCCCATGTTGTCTTCTTATGGAGTGAAATTAGGTATCTTTTACAGCATCGCTCCTCCTAGTCACTTCTCCTAGTGATACAAGTGTTAAAATAACTGCCCACCAAGACATTCTATGTTCTTCCATTAAATCGTCCTCATGCCTGCATCTTATCATTATGGCCAAGGCCATATTTTGTATTAATTTTCTGTTGCTCAAATCTCTGCCTTGCTTTCAGTATCTTTAAAAGACTCATCTGATTAGGTAAAGCTCACCCAGGATAGTTTTTTCATTAAATCAAAATCAACAGATTAGAGATTTTAATTGTACCTGCAAAAATCTGTTTACCTCTGTCATATAACATACTCCAATTGTGGGAGTTACATCCAGCATATTAACAGATTTCACTCACACTTAAAGGAATGATAAAAGGCACATACACACCAGGGAGTGGCAAATTTGGTGGGCATGTTACAATTCTACATACTACTTATTAGAAAGTCTATTTTTCCTGTCATCTAAACTTCAGGCTATGCCTTAAACTCCAAGTCTCAGGGATCACCCATAAGTAACCTACATTCTCCTTCCTTCCACCGGTCTTCACTATGTGACCAATAAGCTTCAAAGATTGTGGCTGGGGATATGAATTTGAGTTGTTGTTGTTAGATTAGAAATGAAATTTCCTTTTTTTCCCTCAGTAGAAGTAAGAGTAGAGAATGCTAGCTAATAATAATAAATATAGTTAATAATTTGTTAATAAAAATAATAACAATGTGCCCTTATTTAGACTATGTAATGTATTAGCTATGTTATTTCCAATTTTTACAGCTGATTTTGGCCTCTAAATCTCTAGGACCAATGACACATGCTCATCATTTTACTATACTTCTAGAATGGGAGAATATATGGATGTCCATCCATCTTCATTATGCTCTCTGTGGTACCAGTTCTTGCGGCAGTATTATACAATGTTTCCATATTGAACTTAGACATGGCTATGTAACATGCTTATCTAATTGTTTTTTGGTTTTTTGTGGGGTTTTTTTTGAGGAAGACTGGCCCTGAGCTCACATCCATGCCCATCTTCCTCTACTTTCTATGTGGGATGCCTACCACAGCATGGCTTGCCAAGGGATGCCATGTCTACACCCAGGATCCAAACCAGCGAACCCTGGGCCGCCGAAGCAGAACGTGCGAACTTAACTGCTGCGCCACTGGGCCAGCCCCTGTGTTTATCTAATTGAATGAGAGTGGAAATGAGGTATATTATTTACAGACTGAGGATTTAAGAAATAGTGAGTGGCTTACCACGATTGTTTTCTTTTCCTTCTTTTTGAAACTATAAAAGTACATATTGTGATGGAGTCCCATTTGCTATTTCAAAATGATCATATAGGATTAGTGATGGTTAAATTTTTGTTGTAAACCACTAGGATTTTTGGGTTGTGAGTTATATCAGGATAATGTAGCTCTATTCAACTGTTTTCCCTAGTTATGGGGCAATTTTGCATATCACTTTTATTATTGTTAATCATTTTTGCTATGGTTGTGTTTATGAGTGTGATATGTGAAAACACACTTTAACTAGTTTCCACCTTTACCAGGTTACTTGCAGGTTAAATAATCTATTTTAAAAATCATAGAGCTTAGTTTTATATTGTCTACTTCATTCAAATCCTCATATGATGTGGTCACTTGCCTCAATGAAACAGTTCAGAGCTTACTTTGCCTTATTCTAAATCCCTCTCCTCCTTTTTAACAGCTTTTGATGCATATTTTAGTATGTTTGTGTGTGTGTGTGTGTAAAAGAGAAAGAGAGAGATGTGGTTGTGATCTCCACCTTAACTCCTTGACCAGTCCTTGCCCTCACTGCCCAAAACATGTCATTTTTGAGGATGCCTCACTTGCTCTGACCTCAGACTTTCCATCTCAACGACAATTCATTTTGGTCAGGTCAAGAAAATTCTTCCGGCTCTTCCAGCTCGTGAGGATCAACTAGTTTAACACAGACACATTAATCTGTGTCTTTGCCAGGTTCAGCCACAGTTCCATGTACAGACTCTCACTGAGCAGTAAATTTTTCTCACGGGCTCTTTTTCTTACAGTAGAATCCAGTCATTGTGAAGGGCAGTAGGCCCACGCTCCTCCTATCTATTGCTCTATCATAACTATTCAACCTTATCAAGGATAAGTCAATGAATGTATTTTAAAATCCTGAAAGCAGGATGGTGTATGTCACTTACCCTATGATATTTTATGAAGCCCTAGTAACATTTCGTTCTTTCTGTTCTCACATTTAGATTATGTAAGAAATGAATTGACTTGGCATCAAGAGGAATTTTGAACTAGCCTAATATTTTCAATGCCTGTAAAAATATACAACAAAACCCACGTGATTTTGTCATTTTGAAATAGAACACCTGGCAAGCTTTGACAGACAAATATTTCAGACTTGCCATGCCATTCTTCTGAAGTGAAACTTCAACTCTGTGTCAATCCAATATTGCTCCTAATCACTAATAATCCTTTATGACATATCACGGCAGTATAACACAAAGTGAACTAAAGCATGAGCTTGTACCTACAGAGTCTTAAAAAATGAAATAAAAGTGTTATGTTTGACCCTGGGGTAAGCCTCTTGAGTATGAGCTGTCAAAGAAAATTTTTTTTAAGTTTATTCAAAAGAAACGCAGCATGCTTATTTTTCTATTACTAGTATTTTGACAGTAGGTATATTAAATGATTGAATTAAGTTTTAAGTTTTGAATATACAAAATGAAATAGATTCTAAATTTATTTTAAATGCAATGCTAAACATAAGACATAGAGTAATCATTAAAATGGCAGATTTTCATTTGCATGCAACTCTACCTACCTTTAGAACAGCACTTATACCACAAATGCATTCACACACATTTATTTATTTATTTGTGAGGAAGATTGGCCCTGAACTAACATCTGTTGCCAATCTTCCCCTTTTTTGCTTGAGGAAGATTGTTCCTGAGCTAACATCTGTGCCAATTTTCCTCTATTTTATGTGGGATGCTACCACACTGTGGCTTGATGAGCAGTGCTAGGTCTGTGAACCCTGGGCTGCCAAAGCAGAGCATGCAAACTTAACCACTCTGCCACCAGGCTGGCCCCATATACATTTATTGAAGGCCAGCTTATTATATGTTTTGGCGCAGTTTACCTGTGGTAACAATCATCTTTTCCCTTCAAATAGCTGATAATTTAGACTCAAGTGTGTTTGTAGGCAGGGGAGTTTAAACATACATATTTTCACATCCAACAACAATTCTTTCAAGTAAAATAATAAAACATTACACATAAAGGAAACATCAAGGTAAGATTAACACTAACAAAGACAAGAGACTAGATTCAGCAAAGTCTTCACAGAAAAAGAATGACATGATTTTAGAAGAAATTTCAGAAATAAGCAAAGGAAAAAATCTATGTAATAATCTATATATATTAGGCTGTGAAGGACTTCAAGACATGCCACCTCAATATGCCACTTTGGGATATTGATTATTTTGGTCTGAAGGCACTGGAAAGCAGCAAATGCTGGGAAAGGCTTTCTCTGGATTCCCTGTATCTGCCTAAAGACAAATTCTGCAAATGGACTTGATTGTCATAAATCTCCTCTCCAGGAGTTTCATCAACAGGGAAATATGGATTCTTATCACAGGAGAGAAGACTAGAAGTTGACACCATACCCAGACAAACTTCATCACAAACTATCCTATCTACCATCTATTCTTCAAAAGGCCCATTTATCTTTCCTAAAAATGATTTACTTTCTCTTAACTTTCCTATATCCTCCAACCCCTTCCTTTATTATGATGGTATGTGAGCCCTCAAATCTCTCCACCTCTTTGGGGCATTCATTTTGTTTCCCTGTGATGCCCCTGTGCATGTGATATTAAAAATTAGTAACTCTGTATACTTTTGCCCTGTTATTCTACTTGTTGTCAGTTTATTTCATAGACCAAGCTCTCCAGCCTAGAAGAGTAGAGGGAATGTCTTTCCTCCCCTACATCTACTAGGGCTGCTATAACAAAATACCACAGACTAGGTGGCTTAAACAGCGGAAATTTATCCTCTCACACTTCAGAAGGCTGGAAGTTCACAATCAACACGCTGGTTGTGTTGGTCTCCCTGCTTGGCTTGAAGACAGCTGCCTTCTTGCTGTGTCGTAACATGGCCTTTCCTTTGTGTGTCTGCACCTGTGGGGGCTGTTCCTCTTTCTATAAGGACGCCAGTCTTATTAGATTATGGCCCCACCCTTATGACCTTTTTTACACTTAATTACCTCCTTAAGAACCCTATCTCCAAATACAGTCATGTTCTGAGGTACTGCTGGTTAGAGCTTCAACATATAAATTTTGGAGGGACACAGTTCTGGCCATAATAGTACATTATAAAGAAATAGACAAAGAAAGATACTAAGGAACTTGGAAAGGTAGGAAGTGGTAATGCATCTAGAATGGGGAGAATGGATGGGAATGTAAGAATGATTATTATTTTACACAGTTTCTTTATCTTTTTATTTATTGTGCCAAGGTGTGCGTGTATGCATGCATGTGTGTTTGTGTGCTTGGCTTCCTTTTAAATCAGAAGCAGGAGCTGGATTTTCATCAAATGATTTTTTCACTGCATGTAGTATCAGATTTTGTTCTAGATTTCCTATTTTCTTAGTAGTCGAGGATATAAATTTAAGTTGTCATTGAATTTCACTTAGTATTTCACTCAAGATGTCAGCATCTATATTTATAGGTGTTTCACTTCTTTGATTTTGGGGTCTATTTTTGTGATAAATACTACTTCATAAAATAAACTAAATCATTTTCCATCTGCTGTTATCAGACGAAGTTTATATAAAATGGTGATTGTTTTCTTTATCTATTGCTGTATAACAAATCACCCCAGACTGATGTGACTTAGAACAACAACTATTTATTATTTCTCATAATGTTGTGTGCACGTCTGGATAGGTCTTCTGTTGATCTTGTCTGACATCGTTTGTATGACTGTAGTCACGTGATAACTTCACTGGGATTGGAGCCTCTCAGATTGTCTGATTCACACCTCTGCAGTTGGGACGGCTGTTGGCACCGGTGCCTCTGTTCACCCCACTGTTGCCTGTCATCCTCCCAGAGGCTCTTCAGATCATCTTTGATGAATTGTTTCCTACCAGATCCTTAGTGACACATTGAATAACACAAATACAATTCTTTGACTTCCTTCAAAAACCTTGCAATTCAATGTCGGAGATCAAAATATATATAAATAAGTTATTTTGTGTGTTGTGATAGAACACATGATAATATTTTCAGCAAAGAAAAGAATTTATTTTTTATCTGTTTTATAAAAGAGATACACTTAAGGTGAACTATGAATAATGAGTAGATTTTCAACAAAGAAACAGTAACTGGCATAAAAGTAGTCTCTTTGCTTCTTTCATTCTAAATTTTAGTTTTTCCTGTCATTCTATAATTGGCCTTATTGTTTTTTACTTCTGAATTCCTTATATAGGAGAAATTATTAGAATTCAAAACTATAAACCACTGCTAGATGCTAATTATATATTTAAACACACACATAGACAGGTGAATATATAGATAGCCAGATTTTTTTTCCAGGTATCACACAGGATATGCTTATTAAATTATAGATACAATGGTATTGATACCCAATCAAACTCTGGAATGTCAATGACGTCCAATAGATTTCTAGTAATTTTAGGATACATAAATAGCAAATGGCCTTGCTTGCTCTGACATCTTTTACTGTGAATTTCTTACACTTTGATTTGAATCTTGCATTTTTATATTATCAATGCTTGGGAGTCAACCCACATCAGAACCTTTTATTTTAAGAAAAACATTGCCCAATTAATTTCAATAAGCTTATTTTTTGCTTAATATTATATTGAATTATAAATAGATAAGCATTGCTAAATAAGTATTTCAGGTAATAAGTATATTTACCAAAATTGCTGAATATATAGTCAATGTGAATAAATTAAGTATATTTCTGAATAGCAGCATCAAACAATTTGAATATAAAATTTAAAAATACCAAAAATATAAAATCAGAGGAATACATTTAAGAGGTGATTTCCAATACCTCCACAATAAAGAATACAAAATATTGCTGTAAAAACAAGAAAGAAGTACTAAATAATTAAAGAGATACCATATTCATACATAATATTGTTAAAGTATCAACTTCCCTCACATGGATATGTGGTCACTAAAATCCTAATTAAAAAGTCTAAAATTTATTAAAAATTTGGTACAAAGTGAGAAGCTGATTCTAAAATTTAATTTGAAATTCAAAGAATCTAGAACACTTTATATACTCTTGAATAAAATTGTAAGTCATGCATTACAGATTTCAAGAATTACTAAAACATGTATAGTTATTAGCACCATATAGTATTGGCATAAGAATAGGCAGACAATATAGATGGTACCAAAACAGATCCATATATTTAATTTCTTTATTTATATCACAGGTTAAACAAGGGAAATGATGTAGAAGTAATAAATCAATAAAAGACATTGAATCAAGTAATTTGATCTCCATCATAGAAAAAAAAAGAAGTTTAACTCCTATCTTACACCATTCAATGAAACTGACATAACTTAGCTCATAGACATAACTGTGAAAAGAAAAAATGTCTGAAGTCTCTGTAATAAAACAGAGAGGGATATCTACATGACTTTGCAATAGGCAAAGATGTCTAATATAGGAGTCAATAAACACTAAAGAATTAATCATTCAAGAGAAACAATTAAAAATTGGCTTTCATAATAGAGATTTTTCTCTCCATCAAAGTGAAAACATCAAATAAATAGTGGAAGAAAATATATATTTGCTATATATATTTTTGAAGGACTGACATTCAGAGCATATAAAGGACTTCTACAAGTCAACAAGGAGAAAATAAAAATAATGGGAAAGATTCCTTGAAAAGAATTTTCATATAAAAGGTATTTTAATAATATAATAATAATAATAAGTATAACAAATGGCAGTCAACATCACTATTCATCAGGGAAATGCAAATTAAAATACATAAAATATTGTTACACAATTACTAGAATAACTACAATTGACTAAGACTGAAAATACGAAGTGTGTGGAATAGCAGGAGGACCTGAATTCTCATACATTTGTGGTAGGGGCATAAAATTATAAAACCACTTTGGGATAACTGATCATTTCTATTAGTTTCATTCCTAAATGTATATACACAAGACAAGTAAGTCCACACAAAGGCAAGAATATTTATAACAGACTTATTCAGAATAGTTAAAATCTGAAAAAAGCCCACATGCTTAAAAAATATAGAATGAATACATTGTGGCAGATCTTATAATGGAAAGCTACAGAGCAGTACAGAAGAATACACTTCTAATATATACAACATGAATAAATCTCATGAACATAGCATGGAGTGAAATCAACTCACAACACAAATAGTATCTACTGAATGATTCAATCATGGGAAGTTCCAGGACAGTCAAAGCTAACTGATGATGAGAGAATTCAGAATAGTAGTTAAATCTGGGGGCTGGTTTAGACTAAGAGTCAAGAAAGAACCTTCCTGAGAGCTGGCATTGTTCTCTATCTTGTTCTGGGTAGTGATTACACGGGAGAGTCATCGTCATGATGTACTCGTAGACTTAGTTCACTTCATTAGCTTTACTGTATCTATCTTGCCCCTTGATTTTAAAAAAGAAAGTAAATACTCACATATGTGGAAAATGTGTCTTAGGCAAGTGCTTTTAATTGAGAAATTAATTTTTTTCTTAAGGAATGGTAAATACTCACATATGTGGAAAATGTGTCTTAGGCAAGTGCTTTTAATTGAGAAATTAATTTTTTTCTCAAGGAATGTAATATTCAAAAAGAGGGAATAGTTCACCTTCTTCATTATCAGAAAAAAAGAAATCCTTGTTCTTGCCCCTAACCATTAGACATAAAAGAAACATGTTCGGCTTGTTAATAATCTATTTGAAGGTAATATTATACCATAGAAAGGGTATTGTGTATGGTCTTCTAAAGAACCTTGTTATATAAATGCTGGTAGAAGGGTGGACTTGAGTACGTCAACAATAATTAACAAGTACACAGTCAAAGAGTATTTCCACAAAAATATTTAAACACTGAAGAGTAGTTAGATAATCTAAAACTTTAGGAAAGTACACCATTTCAAAGTTATGTTCAAAGAATAATGTACAGTTGAAGCAAGTCAAGTTCATTATCAGAAAGCAGCCTATCTTTTTAGACATAGCATATAATTTCACACATTTCTGTTTCACGTTTTGAGAGTGTAGTCATTAATGGAGTCTTCTCAAAGAACTGTAGTCCACTGTGAGATTTCTTTTCCTGGTAAAAAGAGTATTATAATTACAAACAAATAAACAAGCAAACTTTGATATGGCAATTAAAATAGCACATGGTGGACATAGTTGCAAAATATGTCATCTAATTAGTTAGTGGGATGCTTTGGCTAGTATGTCCTCAATAATGGATCTGTAGTTCTACAAAATTGCAGGCTTCATCAAAGAAACTTTTCTCCATTATGAGAACCTGCCAGTGTGCTATTGGTACCTACCCTATCCTTTTAGAACCTGATATTTAACACATATGTTGTTTTCTGCATTTACCTTTTTTCATCCTTTATCCAGTCTAAAAGAAATCCAAAGGATAATTATTATATTTATAAACGTTTTAAAATACGGAAACTGAGGCTCAGAGAGGTCAAAAATCATGTTCAGGATTACAGTTAAGAGGAAGTAAATGTAAGATTTAAAGTGGTTTATGTTATGTTTCCAGAAGCTGAATTTTATGGGACTAAGAAAACATTATGGCTAACTTTTCTCCACAATCATTATAAATTTTAAATTATGGTCTTATGTATCAATTTTCCAGCATCGGTCTGTGAATCAGCTCTCACGCTGCGGAGCAAAAGAAGTGATTTAGGGTCAAAAGTCACGAACTGAATAACACCTATATTTTTATTTGAGTTCTTTAGTTCCTATCTCATTTATTGTGATCATCTACCATGGAAGATATTAAATTTGTTCTTGAAGTACTAACTATAACCCCTGAAAGATGCTGTTATAATTTAAGCCAGTGTTTTAACATTCATAGAAGGAATAAGTGATACTTTATATGGAGCAAGAAAAGAAAGGCACCTTCACTGTGAAAGATCTTACATATTCTCTCAAACTTCATTATTCAAGAGACAAGACTATAAATCGTAGAGAGGAAGGCTAATGAAGTTTACCAATCCTTATTCTTTAGGAGCACTTGGCTTGACCACATTAGGAGTGACTCTGAGATACAGAGAATTAACTGTCTAGTACATCCATTAATGAAAAAGCAGAGTCTAATGATGACAATTAAATATTGAATATGAAAAAGAGAAATGCAGTGTTATTTTGAGAAGGTATTAGAGAAGCTTAAAAAAAAAATCAAATCGAAACAATTATAGATATTTTTACTGTTCCATAACAGTGAAGTTGTGGTAAGTACCTAAGCATTAAGTTTAACAAAATCTTCTTTAGCTAGATTAAAGATTTTACAAAGATAGTGTTAGTGATAGAAGAATAATAACAATTTTAACATTATGTCAATTTCAAATAAAAGACAACATTCTTCAATTAAAATTATGGTTAACTACTAATATATGCCCTATTTTCCACGTTTTTCTATTTTATTACTTGAGCATGAAATAACCATGTAACATTTACTGCAAAAGAAAATAAGCTTTTTGGAGTTAAAAAATATCTAGGACAGATGGAAATTTAAAGCACTGCATACTATTAGACCTTAGTAATAAGATATTCATTGATTGTATTTTGTTTATGTTTTTTTATTTCTAGAAAGCCAAGAATTAAATCAAGAAACTACTTTTCTTAAATTGAATTTGATCTTAAACATAAAACAAGTGAATGCAGCTTTATTTTATATCTATATATGAATATATTGAATCCTTTATAACTGGTATTGCAAGTTAAGAACATCATAAAATTAAGTAAATACGTATTCTTGTCTCTCAAAATGGGCTTTTGTAAAAAACAAACACTTAACGGATATAATAATAATATTTTCATAAGGTGATTATTTTTAGAAAATTTACTTTCACATTGTATGGATTTAGTCTCCAGTTGTTTTACATCTATCTCATGTGTCTTGAAGAATATTGGGAAAACTCAAATCTTAAAATAATTTACTTTCATTATACATTTATTTATGTACACGTTTACCTTGTCCTTTGTTCATTAATTCTGTATGATCAGGTCTATTAAAGTGACATCGACAAGGTATAAACATGTGTCAGCTTACTTGAGTGATAAGTACCACGCCTGTACTACTGCTAGGAGCTTTTATACCCCAGCCCTTCAAAACCGATAATCTCTCTCTCTTTCTCTGGCACATATAACCCTTGCAGGACATTTGATTCTATCCAAAACATCCATGAGCATATTTTTTCCATGCCACGTGGTTTTGGATAGGATCAAATATCAAGAACTTTTTGGTGTGGACCCAATGTCTCTGTGGACATTTAGGACAGCACCAAACATAACGAGATATCAAAGACTTTTGGGCATGGATGAACCAAATGTCTTACCGACGTTTTCAACAGGACCAAATGTCTGCTAATCCATATAACACACAAACTCTTCACCTTCCCTTCCAAAAATATAACTGGACACATATAAACCAAATTTTGTCCAGAAAACCAAGTTCTACCTTTGTATATTTAAAAAAAAAATCTTAATAGGAGCATTTTGTTGGCATGTTATTGTACTTTCATAGGCTTAATCTTAATTTTTATGAAGAAAGTTTAAGATATGGAAAGAGTTAAGAGACCTCCAAAATAGAGGGAAAATACAAGAACTTTTCTAAAGAGACCTGTTTATATTGTTGGTAACTGGCTCTTCTTTATAATATTAACTGCTTAATCCTCTGCTAAGCATTTATTATCATTTGAATTTATTTACCTTTAAAATTTTACCTCCTATTTTCTCCAAGTAGAACTGTGAGCTCAATGAAAGCAGGAATTCTGTTTGAATTTTTTATCTCTATAACCCCATTTCTAGAACAGAGCATGACAAAGAGTAGGCACTTAATAAGTCATAAGATTTACAAGATAATAAAATATAGTTAATATTTATTTGTTGAGTAAGAAATAAGTGAACAAATGAATCTAAAAATTAGAACTGGAATTCCCATTAAAATATGGCCTACAGAAACTAAGGAAATCTCTTTTGAAAATTGTCCTGAGTAATGTTGGCAATTTAATTCCCAAATTAAATTCTGCTCTTTCATTATAAACATAAATTCGCATTGTAAAAATGAATCTGCATAATCTACATACTCTTAAACTTGTTGAAGTTAATTTAAAGAGCTCAGTGTGCTTTACTCTAATTGGAAACCATAAGTGATGCTATTGGAAATAACTATTAATCTTTATTAAAATAAATTTCAGGTACATTAAATCTCTACAGAGTCATTGATTACGATTGTAAATAATAATTGTGAGTAAAATCATAGCCATGTTAATTATACTAATAACATTTTCATTCTTCTTAGCTAAAGAATAGAAAATTATCTAGATTGAAAATTCCCTGAATTGAGATTGAAATCAAGGATAAAAAATTTACTTCTGCGCTCCAAGTGCTTCCAGTGCCTTCTAATACTAAATTGAAGTGAT
Organism: Equus asinus; assembly: GCF_041296235.1. Classification (NCBI taxonomy): domain Eukaryota; kingdom Metazoa; phylum Chordata; class Mammalia; order Perissodactyla; family Equidae; genus Equus; species Equus asinus. The sequence continues at coordinate 86,205,171 of NC_091799.1, forward strand.
TGGACTACATAAACTATTGATTGGGATGCCTTGATTCCAACCATCAAATCCCACAGCATATTCATACATTTGGAACAAAAATAAACAACAAAATATAGTCTTCCCAAATAAAGAACAGAAGCACACCATATTTGCTGTGAATATACGTACTTTTAAGATACATTTTATTTTATCATATTGACATTACATAATGATATATTGATATTAATATGCTATATTTTTAATAAGACACTATTTGTTTTGCAACATTCTTAAACTAAATAGTGGATGTCACTTCATTTATTTAGTCTTAATCATCATTAAGATATTAAATTAGCTACTGGAGTAAAATTTCAAAAAAGTTAAACACTTCAGAAGGAGATAATTTTGTTATACTTGCCAAACTAGTCTCTTTAATGTATCATCTTAGGTTTCGACATTTCAGTCTGTTACAAGAATCCTTTGTTGATTGGATTTATTTCTTTAAATTCAGTTTATCTCCACCTAAGAGCTACTTTTTGTGACATAACATGATTTACCTGGATATCAGAGGTAAAGCCTGACAATATTTCATCTCCTGCTTAAATATTTGCTACATGATATTAAATTTTCCTTTATTACTCTGGGGAAAAAAAACATTATAAATAAGCTGTATATTGAATTGGTGAGGAAAAGATACATAATAAAGTACCTAATGTGTTATTTTCCTTTCCCTTCATATTTAAAAAATTTAGTTAACCTCCCCAGTAAGTTGCTGAAAAATCACATGATTTTCTTTAGTTCTATCAAATTTTCATTTTTCAAAACACAGAACATTATTTAAGTGACCACTAGAATAAGTAAAAATAGAAACTGTCAAAAGCATTTTCCTCTAGGAAATGGGGCTACTTGCAGGGAATGGTGAAGTAAGAGATTATTGTTTTCATTATAATTGAATTTAATTTCAATAAATCATTATAATGATTTCTCCTATATGATTAGAAAAATCAGGTGCATATTCTACTTTTAATAAAAATTATAAAAATACAAATTCTCAAATATCTGGAATTCAAAAGCAATTTTGAATTTTGTATTATGTGGCCAATGGAAACAGGCTAGAAAAACATGTGCAAAAATAAAATAAACAGAATTATCTTAGATAAGCATAAATGTCAACAAAGAAACAGAACATATTCCAGAGCTTGATAGAGGAGCAAGAGTTCAATGATCAAGAAAATCTCACTGACCAATTCTCTCTTTCCCCCAACCCCTGGTCTTTGACAACCTCAATTCTGCTTTCTACTTCTATGAGTTTGACTATTTTGTATACCTTATATAAGTGGAATCATGCAGTATTTGCCCCTCTGTGACTGGCCTATTCCACTTACCATAATGTCCTCCAGATTCATTCATGTTGACACATGTGGCAAGACATCCTTCTTTTTTAAACCGGAATAGTTTCAGTTATGCAAAATGAATAAGTTCTAGAGATCTAATGTACAACATATTGCCTATATTAACAACACTGTATTGCACACTTAAAAATTTAAGTGGGTAGACTTCATATTGTGTCCTCACTACAACAATAATAATAAAAACACTGAAAAGGTGAAATTGAGCAGATACGTAAATGAAGGAGACAGCCTTAGGAAGGTCATTAGACAGACTATTCCATCAGAAGAAAGGAGAAAACATACCTTTAAAATGGAACAATAAAAAGTCCAATCATGGGGCCAGCCCAGCGGTGCAGCGGGTAAGTTCACACATTCTGCTTTGGTGGCCCAGTGTTCACCGGTTTGGATCTCAGGTGTGGACCTACACACCGCATATCAAGCCATGCTGTGGCAGGCATCCCACAAATAAAAAAATGAAGGAAGATGGGCACAGATGTTAGCTCAGGGCCAATCTTCCTCAGCAAAAAAAGAGGAGGATTGGTGGCAGATGTTAACTAAGGGCTAATCTCTCTCAAAAGAGAAAAGAAAAGACCAATCACTGTGAGAAAAGGTAAAATGAACGAGAGAATAGAGAAGTAAGCCAGGTCAGATTGGGCCTTGTAAGCCATGTTAAAAATCTATTCTATATTAGAATTCAAATAGGATTCCAGTTCTAATGGGAATTCATTGCAGTGTTTGAATAGAATGATATGACCTAAAACATATAGTAAAAATACTATCCTCAGTAAAAATTTAATAAAAGAAAAAAATTCTAGAGGAGAAAAAGTTGCACATGGACATGTGGTTGATTACTTCATTGTACCAGCCATAAAAACTTCAAAAGTGAAGATGCTCTTTTTTCAGGGATGCTCTATAAATGATGTTTAATTAATTGTGTCTTTCCTGCCTTGGATGGTGTCCTTGGATGAGCATCCCATTCTTGGATGATGACACTGAACTTCTAAATAAAGTATGTCATTCTACTAAGGGCATTTAATTATTGTAGTCATAATATTTGTGAAGAACCCCCCACATTGAAGCCTATGCTCCAATGAAGTTTCTAGATTAAAAAAAAAAAAGTCTAAGTTCAGATCTGCTTTTCAGATGATTAAAAAGTAACCATGAAGTATTAATATGATTTTTTTCCAGGATTCACTTGAAGATATATAGCAAATGGTTCCAAATGATATAAATCTAATGAGGAAAATAGCAGAAAGAATTTGAGAGACCACTTTACTTGCCAGTCAAGGAGCAAATAGCAGAGTAACACTGTGGAAGCTGATTCTAGAGATGGGTATCAGTAATGATGGAGGGTAATCTCAAAACCCAACTGAGAGAGATTTGAAAATGGCTCCCAAGATAGAAGCTACATTCTTTCTGTCATGTTTTATGTTTCTTGTTTATAGTAAATTTTGTAGAAAGAAAGAAGAAAGGAAGGAAGGAAGGAAGGGAGGGAAACAAAGGAGAAAGAAACAGAAAATGGCGAAGGTATTTTTCTTCAAGAATTAGTCTTTCCTGGTTAGAGCAAATGTTTAAATAGAACAGTCTGTGCTACAAAGATTTTTGGTGTTGAATAGTTGATAATCATGTCCCTAGAATTAAAATAGATGAGAAGTGTGTTAAATTTGTATAAATAAAAATTCCCAGAGTGTTGAGCGGTATCTGCTTTAGATCGTGATACAGTCATAGCCACTCTTCAACCAATGTACAGTATCAGAGTCATTTTAATAACAAGAAGACTGGCTCCTCTGAGGAAAGACCTAGATCCATAGGCAAAATCGATGCTGTAAATATTCTTCCTAGCTTTCCTCCAAAGATCTCTAAATATTTACCATGGTCACTGTGAACTGGTGCAGGTGACATCATTAGACTTTTCAAGGACTTTTGACACTGGCTCTGACCTCTCACTAATTCCTGGAGATTACAATAATGCTGTGATGCAGTAGTCAGAATAGAGGTTTGTGAAGATCAGATAATCAACGGAGTGTGTCTATCTCAGAGGAGACCCAGCGGGCACCTAAATCCACCCTGTGACTATCTTCTGCCTTCCAAAATACATAATTGAATCACACATAATCAGCAACTGATCCAAATTCCCCAATGAATCCCTGATCCATGGAAAGGACAATTTTATGGTTAAAAAAAAAAGCCCCCAACTCAACAACAAAAAATCAAACAGCCCGATCAAGAAATGGACAGGGGATTTGAACAGGCATTTCTCCAAAGAAGATATATGGATGGCCAATAGGCACATGAAAAGATGCTCATCATCACTGATCATCCGGGAAATGTAAATCAAAACTACGCTAAGATATCACCTTACACCTGTTAGAATGGCTATAATAACAAAGACAAAAAATGACAAATGTTTGAGAGATTGTGGCGAAAAAGAAACCCTCCATACACTGCTGGTGGGAATGCAAACTGGTGCAGCCACTATGGAAAACAGTATGGAGATTTCTCAAAAAATTAAAAATAGAATTATCATATGAACCAGCTATCCCACTACTGGGTATTTATCCAAAGAACATGGAATCAACAATGCAAAGAGATTTATGTACCCCTATATTCATTGCAGCATTATTCACAATAACCAAGATATGGAAGTGATCCAAGTGCCCATCAGCTGATGAATGGAAAAAGAAGTTGGAGTATTTGTGTATATATATACATAATGGAATACTACCCAGCCATAAAAAGGCAAAATCATGCCATTTGCAACAACAGAGATTGACCTTGAGGGTATGATGTTAAGGAAAATATGCCAGATAGAGACAGAAAAACACCGTATGATTTCACTCGTATGTGGAAGATAAACATATGGATAAAGAGAACAGATTAGTAGTTATCAGAGGAGAAGGGGCTCAGGGGGTGGGCAAAAGGGGTAAAAGGCACATATGTATGGTGACAGATAAAAACTAGACTATTGGTAGTGAACACAATGCTGTCTACACAGAAACTGCTAGATAATAATGTACACCTGAAATTACACAGTTATAAACCAATACGACCTCAATAAAATTATTTATTTAATATGCTGGAGTTGATTACTACCACAGCTAGTTCAACTTAACCTATTTTGTCTATAGGTAAATGTGGATGACAATTATAAAATTGGATTATGGAAAATATAGTCATGCACAGACTCCAATTGCATCTCCTGATCCAGATGTAGTTTCAATGCTGGAGCAAATCATTATATAAGCTGGTAACTTACAGGCAGCAATAGATATGGAAAATACTCTTTTTCTCTATACTTGTTAGCAAAGAGTATAAGAAGTAGTTTGCTTTCATCTGGCAGGGCCAGAAATACATCTGTACTGTTCTAGCACAGTGTTATATCAGCTGTTAAGTTTTCTATCATAGTCTAATCGGTAATGACCTGAAACACCTCTTAATTCAAAAAGATGTCATGTTTATCCATTATATTTATGATGTAATGATTTTGAATCTGGTGAACAGGAAATAGCAGCAACTCTAGACACATGCATGCCAGAGCTTGACAAACACGTCCTACAAAATTTAGAGGCCTGCCACCTTGGTGAAATTTCTAGGAGGTCCACCTGAGGGGGATTGTTGAAATATCCCTTCCAAGTTGAAGGACAAGTTGCTGCCTCTGGCCCCTCCTGCTGTTAAAAGAAGTTATAACCTTCTATGGGCCTCTTTAGATTTTGGATGCAGCGCATATCTCTTTTGCCTGTGTTACTCTTGCCCATTTACTAAGTATTCTGAAAAACTGCTGGTTTTGACTGGGACCAAGAATAAGTCTCTGCAAAAAGTCCATCTGCTAAGAAAGCTGCTCTGCCACTCGTGCCGTATGACCCAACAGATCCAATTTTGCTTTAAGTGTTTGTGGCAGACAGGAATGCTGTAGGGAACATTTTGCAGGCTGGTATAAATGAATCACAGAACAGAGCTTTGGAATTTGGGGACAAAGCTATGACAGTTTCTACTATAATTTTCTACTATAATTTTCCTTATGAGAAATCACTTCTTCTTGCTACCGAGCCTTATTAGAAATGAAGTGCTTTAACATGGGGCAGCCACTTATCATGAACCCTGAGATGCCCATCATGAATTGGGTTTATCTCAAGGAAACCAGTTGCTACTAATAAAGGACACGAATACAAAAATTCAAATTTACTCAGTTCTGTACAGTATGGAGGCTGAACTATGCAAAGAATACTTTAAATTCATTTAATTAAAGTAAGATCATCTTTATATTGAAATGCATATGAGTAAGTCTTAGGCAACTTATAGAATTTATCATGGGAGTAAAATCTTGGAACAAGAAAAAAAAGAGATGTGGAAGCAAAAGGGCTGTGATGAGCCACAGGGTGATAATTGGGTTCCATGGGGAGACTGAGGAAAATAATGATGCCAGAGATTCCACAGTGCAGTCATTTGCAGTTTTGTATTTGGTTATGATTTTCCTCCTCATGCCCAAATCTTAAATAATTGTTCGCTTACACAGTCGAAGTTGTCATTGACAATTTGGAGAGTAAAGCAAAAGACACTTTTCTACAATAGGGGTAGGATGTCAGCAGTTGCAAACAATAGGTCTCAATTTTGGTGATTTCAGATTGAGTTGGAAACAATTTCTCAGCAAGAATAGAACTTCCTTGGAAATTAAAAAAATATATATCTATAATATATTTTACGTATTTATCTATTCACAGCAATAGTGGTAGTTGTAATAACATAAACAATGAAAATGATTGCCAACATTAATGGACACTTTTTCTGATCCAGGTATTGTCAAAGTGCTTTATCTGGATTATCATAGAATTATCACTACAATATATGAGATAAGAGCTATTGTTCCCTTTGTTTTCTGTAAGGACTTTGAGTCACCAAAAAATTAGGAAACTTGCCAAAGATCAAACTTATAAATAAAAGTGACAGGATGTCAAAGTAGGTAGACTTGGCTCCTAACCCCTATACTAGTCCGCTCTCCAGTCACAGAATAGGAGGAGGAGGAGATTTAGCATTTGATTTACATATTAGTTGACTGAGTAATTCTAGAACACCAAGTTTCTTTCGGTTATCAATGTTATATCTGTATTTATTTCCTAACTTTTATTAAGATTAGTTCCCATTTTATTTATATGAGACATAATTGTGACATGAAATAAATATCACTAGAAATATATTTCTCATACTGTCAACACATCGCAAAGTCACTCACTTATGACTGATTAAAACTGAACAAGTGCCATTATGTAAACAGCTAAGTTTCATCCTCCATAGGAGTGGTGATTTAGGAAATGCTTTTCATAATAAGTTAAGAAGACTGTAGAAATATCACTTCACCATAAGTGAAACAAAGGAATCAATCCGTTACACAGAAAATGGGTAGTGTGGAAATTGAATTCTGTGACAACTCATTGAACAAACAGTCATGAGCAACCACAATAAAATGTAATTTCCTTTATCTTAAATTCTGTAAAGTTAGCAGTTAAAGCTGGATTCTCATATATGCCATTCCATATAGTTTATCTTTCAAGCAGATGATTTTGTGTCAAATATCTGTAGCAGGGGTAATTCATGAGCTGAGATTTTAGGGGTGAAGAGATCAATGGAACATTGCACTGCCGTTTCTTTGCTCCAAAGTCATAACTGCACAATGTTAATTTTTTTTTTCAGTTTTGTGTGCGCTCATGTAGCAGCAGGAAAGCATAAGATAATCAAAACAGCAGGGAGCTTCTCTCTACAACTAGAATGAATTTACATTTGTCCATTATGTAAATGATTCTTCACCATTTTCCTACTTGCCTATTTGAAATAGTGGCAGAGTGAATTTCCATGTGCACTTATGAGAATGTTTTCAAAATCTTTATACAATGATGCAATAACACTCATTTTTTCATTAATAGTAAGATAAGTTATTGGTGTTTTTCAGAGATAACAAATTGATCAAATTTCTTTTTATTTTCCTTATTTACCTTGTATATAACTGAACCTGCAAAGTCTGCTAATAGATTTATTACATAAACTGATTTAGTCATGATTATAGTGATTACAGTTTTAATAGTGATCATTAAATATTTTTTAATAATTAGTAAATCTTCTAAATTTTTCAATTAAAAAGGCACCAATACTATTTATTGAATAAGAAGAAAAATAAAATAAAAATATTTTCATATCTATATTCTGATACATATCCTCAATCAAGAAGTTCTAGAAATTATCAAATAGAAAGTTTCCAGACTCTGCAATGTTCGAATTATGTCTCTCTAGTTACGTTCTCTTGTTTTATAAATATAGTGAATGAATTTTGTTCCAAGTATGAAAAATATTTTCAACCCCAACAGTTAAAGTGCAATTTAAAATGAATGCCATTCTGTGTATTTCATTTAATTGTCAACTTTATTTTTGACTCAGTGAACGCCATATATTTTTTATTCCCGAAATTTAGTTCACTTTATAGCTGCTGTGCAAATCGTCACTCACTCAGTCAGTGCAATTAATAACAGATGGCAGGCAAGCAGTAAAAGTGTTCAAACCATTTATTTTCTTTAGTGCAGACTCTTGGGGCATTTTGCTATGGCAGAGGTTTCTCACAGGTAAGCAAGTTTCTGTTGAGTAATGTGTGACTCTTTTCCTGAGAGTATTGTCCAAAGACTAGTCTGATCTCAAGGCACCATTCTTCTCATTGAATACTTCTCCCAAATTGCTCGTCTACTTTTATGCCTTCAACCATCACCTTCGTGATGACAACCCTCATATTTACAACCAGTGCTCTAACTTTTTTGCTTCTCTAGTTATGTATTCAAAGCTACTTTCAAAATGTTTATGCTTTAATTTTCTCCCAACCACACAAATTTAATAGTCATTTAAAAAAAAGCTATATTGTTCTTGTGCTTCTTCTTTCCCTACTTTTCTCTTGCGTCAGTACATTATGTCCAGGCTGCCCTCTCCCCAGGCTTGAAGGCTTCCATTCCTTCTATAAGGTCCACTTACTCCCAGTACCTTCAGTTGGCTTTACTCTGAGCTTGTGTGCCTGCTTTAATTCATTTCAAAAAATACCATTATTTTGTAGTGTCTTTCGTTTTCAAACTAAATCCCTTTGGCATCTAAGACTTTTCTGTAACTGGAAGAATGAGTCTTTTCAGAATCATGCTTATTTCTTAACTATGCAAACCTCCAATTAAGTCATCTTACTATTTCTCTCCATTGTATCTCCCCCTACACACACACACTCACACAAGCACACACAGTCTTTACTCATATTGGCAACTTTTCCTTTCTTCATTTTATGCGTCTCATGGGCAACCCTTTCTGATATGCTCAACTAATTCAAATCATGTAATTTACCCTAAAGCTGCCTCAGAATTTTCTTAAAAATTCCAAGTTTCTTATGCTTAAATATTCCAACACTTCGGTACCTACTTTTTATAATCTTGACCATTGTATGATGCATGGCGATCTGGAATTTAGGGGAAATTTCCAGAAGGAATTTCCATGGGAGGGTGGATGGTCTCTTTCCCTCCCGTCCTAATTAAATACATTGACGTTACTTTACCACAATGCCTTGTTTAGAAATGCCTTTCCTTATTTATATATCAGTTAGATATAATAGTAGAGGTGATAAAAACCAATCGTGATAAAACGGTGTAAATTTCAGGATCTCTATGGGGACCAGGTGCAAAACGTAACTCAGAAGAGGAAATATGAAGGCGAATTCTTTAGAAATTCTCTGAGTTTAAATATAATACTTAGTAAACTTTTACTCTGTTTCAAAATGACACAAGCACGGTTTAAACTAAATGTCTTTAAATTTTTGATGTTTTGGGGCCAGCCCAGTGGCGCAGCGTTAAGTTTGCACTTCCGCTTTGGCAGCCTGGGATTCGCTGGTTCTGATCCCGGCTGAAGACATGGCACCACTTGGCAAGCCATGCTGTGGCAGGTGTCCCACAGCAGATGTTAGCTCAGGGCTAATCTTCCTAAAAAAAAAAAGGAAGAAATTTTTGATGTTTCAAAT